>NC_133771.1:20786731-20847714 GCF_003597395.2 Chelonoidis abingdonii
CAAAGGAGAGGGAAACTTCTCGGGGGTTGTTTTGTCTTTGTCTCTGCCTATTTGTTTTCTCCCTCGCTATGAAGGGGATGAAGTTTTTTCTATCTCCCAAGCTTCTTCTACCCTCTGTTACCCAAGTGTGAGACTACAAAAAGGAAAAGCAATAGGTTTATATTGTATTTCTTATTTACATGTGTGGAGTGCTGGAATGGGTTTAAATCCTGTAATCTCTTTGATAAGGGTGTTAATATTTCTTTTCTTTATTAAATTGTCACCTTGATACAGAAAGATTGTTCATGTTCTTTTCTTTTATTTTTATATAAAGACTTCTTTTTTAAAAGCCTGTTTGGAGATTTTCTCTGAGTTATGGCTAAGGAAAACAAAGGAGGGGGAAATCTCTTTAGCTTGACGATGGCTTTGAATGCCGGCCTCAGGGGGAGGAAGGAGGGAAGGTAAAATTGGCCTCTCTGTATCATCAAGAGCTTTAAGCTACAGTTATCGGCCTCAGAACCAGGGAGGAGAGCGGGGATGAGATGATAAAGAGGAACAAGTGAGGAGGTTGTTTTCCCTTTGGTGTGAGCTATAGTTTTCTGCAGTCTTGGGTCCCCCAGAAAGATTTGGGAGACCCAGGTAGTTTCATCAGGTACTCAGAATCCTGATGAGTGGCAGCGATATAATCCAAAGCTGGGTAATTAAGCTTGGAGGTTACATGCTAAGCACCCAGATTTTGGACGCAAGGTCCAGATTTGGGACACGAGGCTATGACACTTGGCTGCCAGGAAGTGAAACCAGGAATACTAAGGATAACAGAAACATTATGGATACGTAGGTGTCCTCGACTGGAGTTAGGTATGAAGGTATGTGTTTGTTTAGGAAATACGCAGAAATACAGCAAAAAGATGGGTGAGTGGCATTGTATATCAATGATGAGGTAGACTGTAAAGAACATAAGAAGTGATCGGAAGATAAGCACAGTCTGTCTGGGGAAAAAAGATTCAATTGGTGAGAAGCCACTAGAGCGCTTCTCCGGGATAGATGCTTGCGGATTATTGCTAAGACAACCAGGATCTGATCTGGAAATAGATAGAGACCCTCTTTCATGTTTTTTAATGAAGGAAATCTATAGGAATTGTCTTGATTCATGGGATACTTTTAAGTTCCAGATATAGACTGAGACAAGTGCGCGTAATAATAATAGGGCTTCATAATCTTTCCTCGGATGTCGACTAGCTGATGGATTCCTTCACCAGTAGTTGACGAACCAATCAATGAGGGGGATGCCATTTTAGATGTGGTTTTGTGAGTAATGCGTTGACCGTGTATAGAGAAATGATGTGGAGGGGACAACCTCTGGTTCGAGCGATCATGAGCGTAATTCTCAGTTCAAACTAAATGGAAAAAGAATAATACAAATAGATTTGACTAGGCTTTTATTTTAAAAGGCCTACTCTCAGGAAATTTAGTTAAGAAGATTGACTGAATAACTTGTGGAATCTGAGGTAGAGAGGCCTGGAATTTACTTCATGTCACTCAGCGTGCATGAAACTTATCAGAGTCGGCATCCAACGAATGGGGAAAATAACTCATAGGCAGGAGTTGTAGACCAGCTGGATAGCAGCATCTCTCAGATGAGGTGAATTAAAAAAAACACAGAAAGCCTACAGAAGGTTGGATAAGGATGGGAGGCCGACTCTAGATGACTTCATCGCAGAGCAAGGCTGAATGCTACTATCTAGGAGGTCAGAACTATTCGGACTAAAGTGAGGAAGGGCCAAAAGGCTAGTACCAGTGGACCCTTGCAAGGAATTAATAACCTAGGTAAAAGGTTCTATAGCCATATAATGAAGAAAACAAACGAAAGAAGTGGGACTGCTAAACATCTGAGTGTGGAGTGGAGGTTAGGATTAATCTAGGCATGGCCGTAATGTCATTAACAAAGTACTTTTGCCTCATCTTAATTGAGGGCTAATAAGGGAGCTTAAGGCGATCAATGTAGGATGACAAATGGGGAATGAAGATATGAGCGATTTACCACATCCTATGTAGAAGGCCACCTGGACAGCTTAAATGGGACTAAATTGGAGGGCCAGATAAATCTTCATCCAAGATATATTAAAGAACTGTTGCACATGGAAATTGAAGGCCTGATGCAGGAATTGGGTTTAATAATTCCCATATTTGGGGTCAGGAAGGAATTTTCCTCCAGGCCACATTGGCAGAGGCCCTGAGGTTTTTCTTCTTCCTCTGCAGCGTGGGGCACTGGTCACTTGCTGGAAGATTATCTGCACCTTGAAGTCTTTAAACCATGATTTGAGGACTTCAATGTCTCAGACATAGGTTAGGGGTTTGTTACAAGAGTGGGTGAGATTCTGTGGCCTGCATTGTGCAGGAGGTCGGACTAGATGATCATAATGGTCCCTTCTGACCGTAAAGTCTATAATTTTCTGAACAGGGTTTAAAAAAAGAACTAGATAAATTCATAGATGATAGGTCCATCAATGACTATTAGCCAGGAAGGGCAGGGATGGTGTCCCTAGCCTCTGTTTGCCAGAAGCTGGGAATGGGCGACAGGGGATGGATCACTTGATGATTACCTGTTCTGTTCATTCCCTCTGGAGTACCTGGCATAGGCCACTGTCAGAATATGGGATACTGGGCTAGCTGGACCTTTGGTCTGACCCAGCATGGCCGTTCTTATGTTCTCTACCACCAGTTCTTCGATGAGGTCCTTCCTACTCACCAATACCAACCTAAAATGGCACCATCTCTTGTTGGTTCAGCAACTATTTGGTGAACAGTCTGTCAGCTGTCACATCCAGGAAAATCTGGGTCCTGCATTATTTCTATCCATACCCAGATTGGATCCTGGTGGTCTGTAGCACACCAAAGCATTATATAATGGAAACCTCTGGTAGCTTTCTTCTCCAAAGTGATTTTGGCCCAAACAGACTCTGTCTTATCCGTTCCATCACTTCTAATTTTTTTTACAGCCTACTTCATTATTAATATACAATGCTACTCTGCCACCTTTGTCTTTATTTTTGTCTTTCCTGAATAGCATACCTTTCAGTGCCAGTACTCCATTCATGACTACTATTCCAGCATCATTCTCTTATCCCTATAATATCTGACTTCACTTCTTGCACCAGTAGTTCTGATTCCTCCATTTTGTTACCCAGGCTCTTTGATTGCTTTTGTCTCTGGATCTGTCACTAGCATTATGTGTCTGCCCACTTGGAGAAGGAGGGAGGAGGCCCTATCAATAGTTGTCTAACAGTTTACACTTATTGATGATGAACAGTCAATGCCAGAGAGAATAGCTTTAATGGATCCAGCTTGTTCTTATGGGGAGCACCCTAACCAGTCTCAACAAGAGGGAACAAGACTGAGATACCCAAAGACACAATAGGATCTGTTCTGTCTAGAAGAATGAAGATTGATTTAGTTCTGTTCTGGTAACTTAAGAGGCAAATTTATCTAACTTAGGTTGTAGTGAAGATGAGTAGAAGAGGAAATGAGACTAAATATAGGATGGCTGGATAAATAGCCTAGAAACAGCAGGCTGCTTTTTAAAAATCTGTTCACAACTGCTAAATAAAAATATTTTGTTTTAAGAAAAGAGTTGGTCATTCTCACTGGTCACAGGTTCCTGAATGGAAGAAACGCAGGTGCCCAAAACACTTAGGGACCCGAGGGGAGAAGCACCTGATACACTGGGCCCTGATGCACTGCCTTGTGTATAAGAGTGGCAGAATCATGAGATTCCACTGTGAGAATGGAAAAGCCATAAGACCCAGTATCTGAGGTGTGAACTCAGTGAAAAATTTTGCACCCTGTGCGACATAATTAGGTTGACCTAATCCCCACCAAAGATGCAGGTAAATTGCCAGAAAAACGCTACCACCAACCAAGTTAGTCCCTCTCAAAGAGGTGTACTTGCTACAGTGACATAAAACCCCCTTTCGTAGCTGTAGCAAGTTTATATACTACAGTACTACAGCAGTGTAGCCACAGTGTTACAGCTGGGCCACTGTAGCGCTTGCAGTATAGACATACCCTCACAGACCAGAAAGAGAATTGGGGCATAGCTAGTCCCAAAACCATGACAAAGTGTTTCTCATACCTCTTCCCCATAAATCAGCAAGGCTGTAATGAGGTAAGAGGCTGAAGGGACCAGCAATTAGTATTCCTTAGGTGAAGTAAATTGTGTAACTCTTTTAAAATTATGACTATAAAACCATAGGACCAAATCCTCAGCTGGTGTAAATCAGTGTCCCTGATGCTGATTTATGTCAGTTGAGGATATGTTAAAAGGACATTACGTTTGCACAGTCAAGCGCTCAAAAATTAGGAAAGACCAGAATTAAAGTTGGCCATGCAACCTTTCATTGGTACCCTTGTGCTGTGTATATGTTATGATACACTCTTTAATTACATATCAAGTATCAGAGGGGTAGTCGTGTTAGTCTGGATCTGTAAAAGCAGTAAAGAATCCTGTGGCACCTTATAGACTAACAGACATTTTGGAGCATGAGTTTTCATGGGTGAATGCTCCAAATATTCACCCACGAAAGCTCATGCTTCAAAACGTCTGTTAGTCTATAAGGTGCCACAGGATTCTTTAATTACATCATTCCATATTATTCTTTTCCACAGGCCCCCGCCTCATTCAGTGCATGGGGTGGATGGTATTTACTGAATGGGTAGCCGATCTTAATTTCAGAGATTTTTATGTTCAGAAAGGACGATTAGATCATATAGTCTGCAATCCTGTATAATACAGGCTTCAGAATTTTAACCAATTACTCCTGCCTGGAGCCCAATAATGTATTTGAATAAAACATGTCTTTCAGAAAAGCCTCCAGTCTTGTTTTAAACACTTCAAGAGGTGGAGATGTCACATTTTCAGGGTTAACTTCACCATTGACTCCTCTTCTGATCTTCCTTGAAGGCATCCACTTACAGGTTTCGGGCTTCTTAGCCATCCCCTCTCTCAGATGGAGACCTATGTCTCTCTCCCTCCAGACCAGGGGCTTACGTTTGCAACCCCTCTGCAGTTCACTATGTTTTCCCTGTCAGATCTGATCAGGGTCCAGTACCTACAGTTAACCTTTCTCCAGGGGCTACAGCAGTGTGTACTAGTTACCAACCAGCCTTCACAAAGCAGAAAACATTTATTCTTAGGGGAAAATATTACAGATAAAACATGTACAAAAATAAAGGTGGGGTGTGAGTTACATTTGCTCAAAGCTTACCAGAGGTCACCATCAGTCTTATGGGGTCCTTGTAAGCCAAAGTCTTTCCAATGCTTCCACAGAAGTTGAATCAAAAGAAGGCATGGATCTGTTTAAACCCAGCCTTTTCTATTCCAAAAGCCCTTTCTTTCTTTGTCAGTGGTCTCTGGAAAACCCAATTTGAACCCCCTCTGGAGTTGTTTACAGTTTCAACAACTAGTTTTGATCAGCCCCCATTATTTTTAGTTCCTGGAAGAGCTGTAGTAACCCCCTTGCCACAGAGTTACATATAGTCCCTGGACCACAATGATATACAAACCATTCATAAACTTCAGACAAATGACGTGATCTCCAAAGACACTGCATGTGGTTGAGATATCTGTCACCAGACAGTCCATCATTTCCCTTGGTAGTTTGTTCCAAATGGTTAATAAACCTCACTGCTAAAAATGTATGCTGCCTTTCTCATTTGAATTTGTCTGACATTGACCTCCAGACAGTTCAATATTATTTTTATCCATATTATTCAATCTGTGGCCCCATGCACTATTGAATGCACACCATCCAAATTCTGTGCCCATAATGGAATTATTAATTTTCTCTTGGGTGCTGTCATCATAATATCTTAGTATTTTATAAATGTGAATGCATTTATCTTAACACCAGGGTAGGTGGTATTATTTTCCCATTTTAGACACGAGATACTGAGGCACAGAGATTAAAGTCAATATTGTCAACTAATTTTGGGTGCTCAGACTGAGAAGCCTAGCCCTGATTTTTAGAGAACTTAGCATTTCTATAGCACTCCTGCCCACATCCACCCGACCTTAGACGCACTACTTTTCTATCCTCTCCACAGATCCTACTCTTCTGCCCACCTCCTATCCTCCCTCATTCCCAATCCCTGTCCCTCTCATAGAATCATAGAATATCAGGGTTGGAAGGCTCCTCAGGAGGTCATCTAGTCCAATTCCCTGCTCAAAGCAGGACCAATCCTCAACTAAATCAACCAAGCCAGGGCTTTGTCAAGCCTGACCTTAAAAACCTCTAAGGAAGGAGATTCCACCACCTCCCTTGGTAACCCAAAAAGTTAGGTTTGAGTTTTTGGCAAAGAGTCTATTGTTTCCCTTGTTTGTACAGGGCCACCAGCCCACTTTAAACATCTGAGAATCATAACCGTAATAACTAACAAATAAATGATTCAGTTAGTTCTTATTTCTATAGAGACTTCCTAATTTAACAGGCTAATGTAACAGGATTTTAGTCCTATACTTGAAACCTGAATAGAAAAACAAATGAAATATGAGCAAACAGAACCATTCCACATCTTAAAAAATAAATAAATAAACCATATACATTTGAAAGACTATCCACCAACACCATTATCCACTCAGCTACTTTCCCTAGCACCCGACAAAAATAAAAGCCAGTTTTGCATTAATATCCCCATCCTGTCTTTTTGCAGATAGCCAGCACTATCCCAAATAGATGTGTGTGCTTGAAAGATTAGTCTTGTTTTCATGTACATAATGTATCAACATCATTGCACAGCTCCAAGCGTAGTTAATTTTATTTAAAATGAAGAAGCATAATGAAGACTGCGTGCTGGAAATGTCATAAGGAACTGCTTGTGCATATTATCCAGTTTCAATTTCTATGATTTATGTAATGGGAGTCAAGAGTATGCTGTGAAAAGTGAAGACCAGGACTTGAAACAAATATGAAGATAAATACTACAAAGGACTTTGCCATCTTAGTTGCTCCAGGAAGTGTTTTGATTATACTGCCAGAGAGGTGAAGACAGGTTTTTTCCTTATGTTTATGTTTGATTTACTGTTCCTTCCTTAGTTAGATTCCCTTGATCTGACAACCACGTTGAGAGTACAATGGAAATCTAATAATGCTAAGAGTTGTAGTAACCTAACAAATAATCTTAATGCACAGACTTACATTGATGTTTGGAATATTTTCTTTCTCATGCTGCACTGAAGAAACCATATCTATTCAGAAAACTAGTGTGCATATGCTTAAAACCCATAGAGGGCAATGCTTCAAGTTTAGTGCTTTCCTGAATCAGGGCCATTGTGCAATGCTCTTTTCTGTAACTACTTGGGCTGAAATTTCCCATGCCAGGTGTCTATCTTCAGCTTTTTTTTTTTCCTCTCTCTCTTTTAAATTCCAAGTCAAATGAGTCAGACCAAAGTTGGGACAAAATATATAGATTTTCTCATGTTAGAACAAGACAAATACATAAAAAAAAACCCTACCATTACTGAGATAATTGAAATTTGGTGAGGATGGAGGAAAGGGCTCACCCTGGTATCAGGCATGTGCCTTTTGCCCAGGTTATAAGTATCTGGAAAATCTCAGGTCATTCATGTGCAGTAAAGACCTGTTGGAGTTTGGCAGCTAAATTCTCTGAAAATTCCATCTGCAGTGAGCATGCTCCAGTGTTTCACAGCCCCTATGTGCAACTACAGTGTACAGTCACCATCCCCACAGAGCAACTGATCATGTTCCCTCCTGGGGCAACAGGGACTAAGGAGTGCTTCCCCTGCAAAATTGTTGCACTCCCTCCCCAAACCGTGGCCGAAGGGAGCACTGTGTGCCAGAACTGATAGCACCGGAACAGATAGCAGGGGAAATGTTGCTTGTGTTGTCAGTGCTCCTGCTCTCTGATGTCATAACCGACAGTGAGGAAGATAAGGAGAAATCAGTCTTGTTCAAATGCAGAGAGGCGAGTAATGGAGTGGGGGTGGGAGTAGATGCAGGGCAGGGGGACAGGAACAGGGGTTTAAGAGGGAAAAGAGTTAGGAGCAGGAGCTGAGAGGAGGCAAAAGACAGGGAGAGTAGAAGCAAAGTGGATGAGAGCAGGACAAGATGGTAGTGGAGAACTAGGTTGAACAAGGTCACGAACAAGATCAGCTGTCAGACTGCTGCACTGGGCAGCACAGCATGGGGAGGAGGTGACCAGCCCTCTGTGGAGAAAGAAGCAGTTTAGGACTATTTAGAAAAGCTGGATGAGCACAAATCCATGAGGCCGGATGCACTGCATCTGAGGGTCCTAAAGGAGTTGGCGGATGTGATTGCAGAGCCGTTGGCCATTATCTTTGAAAATTCATGGCGATCGGGGGAGGTCCCGGATGACTGGAAAAAGGCTAATGTAGTGCCCATCTTTAAAAAAGGGAAGAAGGAGGATCTGGGAAACTACAGAACAGTCAGCCTCACCTCAGTCTCTGAAAAAATCATGGAGCAGGTCCTCAGGGAATCAATTCTGAAGCACTTAGAGGAGAGGAAAGTGATCAGGAACAGTCAGCAAGGAGTCACCAAGGGTAAGTCATGCCTGACTAACCTAATTGCCCTCTATGAGGAGATAACTGGGTCTGTGGATGAGGGGAAAGCAGCGGACATGCTATTCCTTGACTTTAGCAAAGCTTTTGATACAGTCTCCCACAGTATTCTTGCCAGCAAGTTAAAGATGTATGGGCTGGATGAATGGACTGTAAAGTGGCTAGAAAGCTGGTTAGATCATCGGGCTCAACGGGTAGTGATCAATGGCTCCATGTCTAGCTGGCAGCCGGTATCAAGCAGACTGCCCCAAAGATCTGTCCTGGGGCCAGTTTTGTTCAGTATCATCATTAATGATCAGGAGGATGGCGTGGACTGCACTCTCAGCAAGTTTGCAGATGACGCTAAACTGGGAGGATTGGTAGACTAGGGACCGAATGGCTAGGCAGCAGTTCTGCAGAAAAGGACCTAGGGTTACAGTGGATGAGAAGCTGGATATGAGTCAAAAGTGTGCCCTTGTTGCCAAGAAGGCTAACAGCATTTTGGGCTGTATAAGTAGGGGCATTGCCAGCAGATCGAGGGACGTGATCATTTCCCTCTATTTCACATTGGTGAGGCCTCATCTGGAGTAGTGTGTCCAGTTTTGGGCCCCACGCTACAAGAAAGATGTGGAAAAATTGGAAAGAGTCCAGTGGAGGGCAACAAAAATAATTAGGGGGATGAAGCACCTGATTTATGAGGAGAGGCTGAGGGAACTGTGATTGTTTAGTCTGCAGAAGAGAAGAATGTGCGGGGATTTGATAGCTGAAAAGGGGTTCCAAAGAGGATGGAGCTAGACTGTTCTTAGTGGTACCAACTGACAGAACAAGGAGTAATGGCCTCAAATTGCAGTGGGGTTTAGGTTGGATATTAGGAAAAAGCAACATTTGAATTATTTTTTTTTTTTACCCCTTTTGCCCTTCATGGTTCCAGCATGGGCTAAAATGGAAGTAATGAAATATCATATGAGAAAGTCCATTCTTGTCTTGTGGCATATTCTGCTGATCTGGATGGAGGAAGTAACAGAGATCTTGTAAGAGAAACTTTTCTCACATGATTTCCAACCTCAAGATGTTGATTAAAAGCCATACTGCTACAGCTTTATTCAAACGATTCTTTGCTAGTCTTTCAGACTTGTCCGTCACTGTATTGAGAATATGACAGTGATCCTGCCAGTAGTCATCTGTAAAGACTCTTTGCACGATCAGGGCCTATCTCCTTATTGAGATTATAGATAATGAATCAAAATCTGCCCTGATATATGCCCAGGTAGCCTTAGTGATGACATGTAGCATTCCAGCAATCTAACTCAAGGTAGAATTGGACTCAAGGGTGTAAAAACAATATAGAGATAGACAATACAGATGTGTGTGTACACGGTTATGTAGGGTGTGTGTGAGCATATACATAGAAACCAACAAGACTCCTCAGTACATTCACACATAGTTTTAATAATCTTTGTTATTCTCCCATAACAATTAGTAGTGATTTTAAGCATTACAAATAAGTCTTCAGGGTTAATAATACAAGTATGTTAAATTAAATGTCAAATGATTGACTAAAAGCTCTCAAAGTTAATGAATATGTATGAGATAGATCCGCCTGGTTGTCAAGTGCTGTATGAAAAGATACAGAAGATTTACATTTTCAATTGGTTTCTCTTGCCTCCTAAAATTACACAGAACATTATGGGTTAGATCATGGCTCTAAGGCATGTAACAGGACAGAACAGAGGTTCGTTGCTCAAGAGGGATTTACTGGAGCTCTCTGTGTACAGTGGGAGTGCATGACAGCTACTACAGCCAATTATAGTGCAAAGCTTACTTCCTGATCTGTGCCAGTCCTGCACCATGGGCAGTCCCATGGGGGTGGATATGTAGGCCCGACTCCTTCCATCCCTATCCCTGATTCAGGTACTGGGCTCCCCAAGAAGATTAAGGAGGGAGCAGTGGGCTCTCACCAGTGCAAGGATTCCAGTTCTGTCTGGGCCTTAGGTGTCATCCAAGGGGATGAGGAGGTTCTCTGCCCTCTCCTCAGCACTGTGCATCCACATAAGACCTAACAGAATCTGTCTCTCAGAAAAGCAATTAATATTTAGGAAAAAATCTGAGCACGGCACTGTCAAAGCAATGCCGGCATGGGACAGCTCACCTGGTGAGCAAATTTTCAAGGGGGGGGGGGAGGGGCAAGTTTTCATTAAGGTCAGTTGCAAATTTTAAAATGTGTAAACCCGCCCCCACCCCCTGCAGAGAATAACTAGAACTTGCAACTACTTGAACCTGAATTTGTGCTGGTTAATGAGTAAACAAAAGTATACTGAATGGTGTTAGATATAGATATTTATTTAATAGTGTTATAAGAAATACAAAAGGGATTTTTTTCGACTTTCTGTATGTGTCCTGTTGACACGACTCTCAACATTCTGCAAAATGACTTCCAAGGTTGTAAAAATCAGAAATTTTACTTGTGTCTTACCTATAATGGATTCTTGGACTGTGTAGGTAACAGGGCAAAGCAAAGCTGACAAAAGTGTGTGTGAGTCACTACACCCCACATTCTTCACAGAGATATTGTTATGAGAAGATTTTAGTATAACTATGATGTATTTTATGCAAGATAGGTTATGTAAGATGTCAATATAAGGGTTATGATTTACTGAATATTATTATCCTATTTTTATGCATGTAACATTTTTGTATCTGAAGTTAGGATATCTCTAAGCATCTATTACACCTGGGGCACCACTAGGCAGAATGCAGTCCGTCTAGATGGCTGGCTGGGAAAGGCCATTAGGGAGAACAATAGGTCTTAGAAGATGCTAATCTTCCCCCAGGGAGTCTTCCTGGGAAGTCTTCCTGAGGACGTTACAGACAGCCTCTGTCTCATGGCTGCTGTAGCCCTACAGAGCCATGTGATCAAGTCATCTGGTACTGGACTCCATCATAATACTAGTATTTTTCCAGTGACCGTGCGTGGGAATCAAACTGGGAGACAAAGGATTCCCGCCATATGCTAAAACAGGGATTGGCAACCTTCAGCATGTGGCCCATCAGGATAATCCACTGGCGAGCCATGAGAAAGATTGTTTATGTTGGCGATCAACAGACATGGCCCCTGAAGCTCCCAGTGGCCGTAGTTCACCATTCCCTGCCAATGGGAGCTGCAGGAAGCAGTTTCCAGCACGTCTCTGTGGCCCACGCCACTTCCCACAGCTCCTATTGGCCAGGAATGGCAAACCACAGCCACTGGAAGCTGCAGGGAGCCATGCCTGTGTATGGTCAATATAAAGAACCTGTCTCACAGCCCGCCAATAGATTACCCTGATGGGCTGCGTGCCGAAGGTTGCTCACCCTGTGCTAAAGCTATTTAAGGCAGGGGAGTGACATCATCATCGTTTGTTCTTCACTGGCTCCCTACCCAAGAAAGAAGATGGTTGGAAACACCTGAGAAACAAAAGACTGAACTAGAGGAGGAGGGCTGAACCCAGCCTAGAAGGTTTTTTTAACTTATGAAAGGAATACCTGGAATTTTAAGCTGTAAACAAGCATAGCTTCCCCTCAAGAATCTCTGCAAACTGCCTAAAACAACATTTAGCATGAGAATTTGCTACTTATAACCAATTTATTTAGTATATTAACCTTAGATTGTGTTTTGTTTTATTTGCTAGGTAATCTGCTTTGATCTGTTTGCTAGCCGTTATAATCACTTAAAATCTATCTTTTGTAGTTAAACATGGTTTTGTTTTGTCTAAAACCAGTATTATAAATCATAACTTGGGGCAGCAAGTTCTGTATTGTCCTCTCCACATTTGGGGAGGGGGCAAATTTCA
Organism: Chelonoidis abingdonii; assembly: GCF_003597395.2. Taxonomy (NCBI): domain Eukaryota; kingdom Metazoa; phylum Chordata; order Testudines; family Testudinidae; genus Chelonoidis; species Chelonoidis abingdonii. The sequence goes on from NC_133771.1 coordinate 20,799,110, forward strand.
TGAGCTTACGCTGTACCGTTCTCTGTGCAGTGCAAAATGGGATAATTTTGTTTACACTCCAAAGGGTGGGGGAGGCCTCAGGAACTGAGAGGTGCCTTAGCTGAGCTTTCCCATGCAGAGCTGATCTCAGCATCTGTGTGTAGCTGCAGCTGAGTGTGTCTCTATCTATATGTGTGCTGGTAAAGTGTAGTTTGAAGCCTGGGAAAGGGCTTGCCAGGCTTGCCTCAGCAGTACACTATAAAGGGAGTCCAGGCTGGTGGGTCAGGCCAGCTCAGTGGTACCCCAGTTCCAGGCGGCACCACAAAGTGGGGGAAACCCATCATAGTGTGATTTACTAGCTGGGTGCAGATCTCCCTAGTAAGACTGACTAAAGAGGACCGATGCTGACTGTACAGAACTAACGATTAGCAACTCCATGGCCCCAAGAAGCACAAACTGTTGTCAGAAATAATGGAACACATGAGAGTAATGAAAAGACAGCTGGATTGAGTAAAGAGTAGGATAGCAATTTTTAAAAAGGGATAGATAAAGAGGTATTAATTAGAGTTGTAGCAGGACAAATAACAGGACATGGATTTGGGGTTATTGTTCTGGTGGGTGTATGAGAAAATATTTAGAATATAATGTTTATAAATAAGGTACTTTTACTTATTTGTTCCTGATGTGATGTTACAAGACAATGTATAAAGGATGTGTGCTTAACAAAGTGAAGGATGGAGCAACTCAGGATTCACACTAGATTGGACCAGCATGAATCTGATGGTGAAAGAAACAACCCACTTGTGTACCAGGGCTGGATATCTGATCAGTGCACTATTTATTTCACTTATGCTTTATTAAGCTGATGATATATTAGCCTAAAATTTTCTTACTAAAGCTTTAAACTAGCTAAGCTTAGTAGCTGGTGTAGACTGTGCTTTTCACCTAGTAGAAACCAGGAAAGAATCAGGGGTGATTTGAACACTGAGCTGGAAATCAGGATATTTGAGTTCCTGCGCCATGTCAGCCACTGACAGTGGGCTCAATTTTCTAATGGGTATCAAAATCCTACAGCTGGGTGCTCAAATTAGGTGTCTAAAACTGGTATTTTTTGCCCACAGTGTGAACTTGGGTAAAATTCACCGCACCTCAGTGTACTCACCTGTAAAATGAGAATAATCATTTTATCAACCACAACAGGATATCATGGGGCTAAATTACGGTTTGCATAGTGCTGTGAGATCTGTGGATAAAAAAATAAATAATCTATGATGGTGTACTGAAAATTGTTAAAATTGCAAGTGATCACTTGAATTTCTAAGAGGTTTCTTGTTCCTGATTGCAGGGATGTGTCTGATCAGAGTCAGTTCTGGAGAAAGCCTGACTAGAGTAAGGTGGAATGAGTTGTGCCTCGCTGTGTTTGGGAGCAACCTGCTTTATCTCTATCTCTATTTTGGTGTCCTTGTGTGTTATCATTCAGAATTTTAAGGAATAAAGTTGTATTACAATGCAACCCTCCAGCAACTGTATTTTAAGATATGTCTAAGTTCTCTGTTTGTATGCTGTGAACATAACAATCACTAAGATGAGTGAGAAGTCAAAAAAGTTGGAAAATTATGTGCTATAAAAACTGTGGTATGAAAATATGTCTCTATGTGGGGTTGAGTATGGGTGAAGGGAACCTGCAGTGTGAAAGTATATCTGATATAAATGAAATAGAAAAATAAAAAAAAATCATAGAAGTTTGAAGTTTGCTACCATATGATTACACACAAACTAGTGCCAGTTTTGCTAGATTCAGAGAAAATGAGAAATTTCACACTGCAGAACTTTTGGCTAATTTCAGGAATATTTGGCTAATTTCTCTTACTATGTTGCACCTTTGCCATCAATATTGTGACTGCAAAGTGCTGTTTTGTCCAGCTCTCTCCTCTTATCTCTGATTTTTTTGTCCCCTTCACATATGGAAGTTCTTCACATGACATAAACAGTATGTCATCTGCAGTGTACTGTACTTACAGATCATTTGGCTTGCTTAGCTATCCCCAAACCATGCAGTTTGCTGGCATTTGGGTAGAGTTTGTCCAAAATCAGAACCACCTAGATGAACCTTTACCCCTGAGATCTGTAGGGGAAGGTGTCAGGTCAAATGGGGGATGGATGTTAATTTCCCTCCATCCTAAAGTCATGGTGTAGGATAAATATGAAATTAAAGAATTAGGGTTAGCTTAGGTTTGATTAAAGAAATATATATGTTGTAAAGAAAGGCCCTGATGAGCAACTAAAAGGAAGGCGTTGAAAATAATAAGTTCCAAGGCCGGAAGAAATGAAGTAGGGAGGAAGGTTGGTTAAAAGACTAACTAATGACGTAAGAGGAAGTTTCTAAAAAGAAGGCCTCTGACCAATAGAGGTGACTGCAGATGGTTCTAAATAAGACAAAAAGAATCTGTCTTATAAGACAGTTTGGCCCTTCCCAATCCAAACACCAATGTCAAAAGCTATGTGAACTCAAGTGCAATGGAAAAACTGTTGGACAGCAAGAAGGAGGGGAGGAAAGATCTTGGGAAGAAAGGGTGTAACTTTTCTGTGGCTTAATACTGGAAATAAGGGTGAGCGATCTCAAACTGGTTTTTAGCTGAAGTCAGTAATTGGCAATGACACCACTTGCTTGTTAAGGGATAATAAAAAAGTAAATTCTTAAAGGGTTCCTTGCTAACACTTGTCTGACCACGCTGGGTCAAGGCACCCCTAAGTTTTACCAATTTGTAAGTATTTTGATCAAGTGCTTATATTTTCTTACTGTTTGTATTTAATAAATTGCTTATTATTTAGGCTTTTTAGCCATGTTTAGAGCAATTGTATCAGTACCATTTGGCCTTTGGATTTAATAAAGGAATTTATAGTTAAATTAGTGTTTGGTAGTTTCCCATATTCATATGAATAATTTCAAATATTAATAATAATTCCAATAATTACAATTAAATAACATGAAATGTGGATCAGAACCATCCTTCTGTTTAGTTTCAAAAAGAAAAATCCAAGCACTGAAGTTCTTTCTACAAGCCAAAGCCATTCTACCATCCCTTTTTTGCCCATCTCTGCATGTGAACTGCTCAGTAAGTGGCAGCATACTCCATGTACTTTAGATAATCTCAGGAAGTATGACATCCAATAGCCAATTTTTCCATAAGATTTGAGCATGTCTTGAAATGCCACTCAGATTCCTGCCTCAACTTATTGGAAGAGTGAGTTAGTTACCCATGGGTAATCTGTCCCTTTAAATGTTCCTAAAATAAGGTATAAAATAAGTTTCACCATATGAAATTTTTCATGCTCTGTAACCATCCTCAAATTATTTGTCTTGTTAAGCACATGAGATAAATCACCTCATTTGTTCATGAATTGTGCATAAATTCTATGCCACAATTCACACATACATATTCCTTGAAACCAAGACAGCTTGACAGTATGTTTGGCTTTTGTTTCCTTTAATTAACAGAATCCATCCTTGAGTGGCTGTCATAAGCACTACAAGTGTTTTAGGTTCCTATGTCCATATATTTATATAAGAGTGAAGCTCAGACAACTAGGTATTCAAGGAGTTCTACAGCCTTCCTCTGCATTGTAGGGCGTGGGTCACTTGCTGGTTTGAACTGAGTAAATGGTGGATTCTCTGTAACTTTAAATCCTTAAAACAAGATCTGAGGATTTTAGTAACTCAGCCAGAGGTTAGGGGTCTATTGCAGGAGTGGGAGGATGAGGTTCTGTGGCCTGCAATGTGCAGGAGGTCAGACTACATGATCATGATGGTCTCTTCTGGCCTTAAAATGTATGAGACAGATTTTTAAGAATAAAGTGATCCACTATTAAAAACTAATCCAATGATATATTGGAAAATGATTTAGAATTGTTAATTATATACTACTTCACACTGATATACAATGTTTTTATCCTACCAATCCTTCCACCTTTCTTATATGCATCCTATCAATGTAGAATCTAAACATCTCACCAACTTCATGTATTTATCTTCACACCACCTGCATAAGCTAAGGCAGTTCAATTATCCCTGCAATTTATGTTTGCTTTAAAGAATTCCATGTCACACTCAAAAGTTCATTGCTGGAAGTACTAGTTGTAAAAAACTGAATTTGCAGTTACCAAAGGTCAAATGGCCTGACCCAAAACTGAGCAGGTTTATCTGAGAGATCATGTCCTGTTACAAAGCGGAGTTACATGAAAATCTGTTAATTTCACATCCCCAAATTAGCGACATTTCTTTGGACTTCCAGATTCCAAGCTGGAAGTGCTGACATTCCACACAAAAGACTCTGTGTGCACCGGTATTCCTGACTGGACTTAAAACAGAAGCCAGCAGAGTTCTCACAAGAAAGCCTGTTCTCATAAGTTTTCTATCAAATTTTGCAGACTTAAGAGGTTCAAATAATTTGGATAAACATAATTTAAGTATCCCATATTTGGGGTATTTATCTGAACAGAATCCAAACTTTGAATGTTTTGTTCCCCGGTATTAACACAAAATCATATTAACTATTTGAACTATGTTGAGATCAATAAATGATCTGTGATGTTGCCAGATGAGTATGCCTGGGGCTGTGTATTTGCATCTAAAATGTGCTGCATACGGTTATAGGCTTTCTAATGGTTGGATATTATATCTAGCTTTCTAAGTATGGGAATATTATTGTCTAATATTCTTGGTGTTGCTGAATTAAGCCAGCTAACACTGTAGTTACTTTCCCACAGGGTTTCTGCTCAAACTGATCCCCTGACAATCTGGATTGGAATAATACTCCACAAAGCTAATATTTTCCTGATCAGCTAAAGTTAGGAATACTGCATTAGAAGTGGTTCTGTGAGTTGAAAAGATGGAATTTAGAAAAACGTGAGATAATGGAAGTATTGGTTGTCCATGATGGATTGCAATATGTCTGGTAAAAACAGAAAACAGGGTGGTTTGTGTTTGTTTCCCATGGTATGACAGGTTCCAGAAGACACATTTTTACAATAGATGAGCACCATTCAAACAGCACTATGTGCTTACCCCTTGCTGCTGGCACACAAAGTTTGCATACACTCATTTTACATAGCTCAGCAATGTGCCATCAGATGGCAGTTAGTGACTGCTGCATAGGGCTGGATTTCAACTGGTGCTATCAGAATGAAAGCTTCTAAGGCTCTGTTTCCACCTAAGGTAATACTATAATATTTTTACTTCCTTCTCCCCCTGCAGGCTTTGCTGTGGTCTGCAACTCAGAAACGAGGGCAGGGGAACAGAATGGTTTACTCCATTAGGTAGAGAGAAGCAGCCGTCTAAAGGTCACCTTTCTTCCAGTGGAAGGAACAAAAGCCTTTAATGTGTAATTCCTCACACAAAAGTGGGAAGATTGGGGAGGAGGTTGGGAGCATCAACAAAGAGGAAAATGACTGGGGGAAATATGTCCTCACCAGGCCTTCCGCCTTTGCCCAGGACTGTGGGTTGGACACACAACTGAGTTCTAAATTTTTTATGGATACAGTTTTGCAACCCTGATGCCTTATGATGTTTACAGATGTCAGAAATCATGGAATTAAGTGGGACTCCTTGTGTGTGAAAGTGCTTCTTGGCATGTGTAAGGGTTACAGAATCAGGCCTGAGGCCCAGATTGTCAAAGCTTTTTAGGTGCCAATGAGAGCAAGCCACCTAAATACCTTTGAGGATGTGGGCCTTAGTGTTTGTAAAGCAGCCACATTTTGGGGCTCAATGTAGGGTTTGGATGAAATTCTATGGCCTGTGTTATCTGGGAGGTTGGACTAGATGATCTAATGATCCCATCTGGCCTTAAAAATCTAAAAATCTATGAAAAAGCTCTCTGAGATCATCTGATGAACGTTTCAATAAAAGTGGTAAATGATATCATGATGATTCCATTACCAATTCCCTAAGCAATCTAGTCTCTGCCTTTCTATCACCACTTCCACCATCTTATTCTATGAAACTCCATGAGACTATATGCTCTGTTGAAGTCACTACTGCCAAAGCCATTTTGATAGCTGGCTCCACACAGTAGCCTTCTAAATCCATGGCTCCAGGCTATGGGAATGCTCACTTTTTAGGTGAGGACACATTTCTCCAAGGTATTTTGCATGCTCTCATTCTTTCATATTGTTCAGCAAAAGGCTTTTTTAGGTCTTTATCAGTTATTAATAATTCTGATGATTCATGGTTTATTCATAACCATTATCCATTGCCATGTGTTGCCTGAGCCCTCATACTGCTCTTTGAACAATGTGAATGTGGCACTGTGCTTCTGCAATTTGCATCCAATAAAACAGGTTATAAAGAAAGATTAATGAAATGAGAAACACAATAAAACATCTTGCAATAGCTTCCATTTTGAACTTTTGAATTAAATATTGCATAGTAATTGCCTTAATTGGTTTTCAAAACGGGCATAATCTAGCAAAGCAACTCTTATGATCCTTTATGGCCCAATTTTACAGCCCTTATTCGGTGCCTTACTCTGTGAGTAGTGCCATTGAACAGTCAATGGAACAACTCGTCAAGTAAGACATTGCTCAGTGCAATGAAGGGTGGTCTGTAAACAGTAAGCAGTCTCTGTCCAAGCTTTCATATTAAATCTGTCTACTTTCATTCTAAGTGTGAAACAGAGTAACAGCTATTTTGGTGCTAAATCATTCTTGTAGGTGACATTCTGATAATGATTGACATTGACAACTTAAAAGTAGAATGCCACTACTTGAAGTTGATAAATACAGATCTTTCTCCTGATTTTGTTAGCCAAGTTTTCAGTTTTCATAAATGAGGTGAAATTTGACACCTTCTACAACATGATACATTATTATAAATATGAAATCACCTGGATTTTTGTGAAATGATCATTGTTTAACATAAAAAATAAATTACTGCTTTTTGAGTTTACAGGTCTAGGTCTTCATTAGCACAAATGATGTATGCTGCACAGCAGAATGTTCAATGCACTTCAGAAACAGTCTCAAGACAGATGGGCAAACTCTTCTCTGAGCTGCAACCTGTCCAATCCCAATTTCTATTGTATTTTAACTTCACCCCGTGGAAGTGAATTTTTGATTATTGCTAATTGCACACAATTGACTACTGTGTATAAATTATATGGATTCACAACTGCCATTCCAAAGGGTAAGTTAAAATACATTGGCAATTGGCTATTTACCATGGTATTTGAAAATTATTTTTATTGTTAATGTCTTAAATAGTGCTTATGGGCTGCTTCTTTAAAGTTATGAGAATCAGTGGTCGCAAACCAAAACTTCAGTTCAGACTGACACTGTACTTTGAGTGTGTTCAGGCTGATGTGAATCTTGGAAACAACCCCTCCAGTTAAAACAGGCCTGTGATGGTGGATACTAACTGGCCATGCTGCCTAGCAGTCAGGTAGGATTATTGCAGGTTGTCTTTCTCCTAGGTGTTCCCCTTTCTTATTACAACTCCACCCTGTAGTGGTCTGTCTTTTCAGTGATTCTGCCATACAGTGTGGTCAAATTTTGAAGTACACCCCTTTTGGGGTGTACAGACGGAGTCCAATAATGGAGAAGTCTTCAGAATTCAACAGGAATTCAGGGGTTCCCTGAGGGTCAGGGCCTTGTCATCTGGACCCTTGTACCTACAGGGTCTTTCTCCCACTAGGTTCCCAGCTGAGGAACAGACTTCCATAATTTTCCTTCTTTATGGGTTGGTAAGGGGACCCTGGACCCACCCTCTCCACTGGACTCCAATCCAGGGCCTAATGGTAAGGAGTGCAGTCCTGCACTCTGGGGTGCTACTTGGCTGCCTCCCTGTATCACTTCCTACCAGTCCCCGCTCTTCTCATAGGGTACAAATAAATAACTAAACCACAAAGATACAGTCACTACCCTCGCAAAGTCCCCCCTTTGTAGGCTTGGTCAGGCCATTATTGCCAGGCCTCAAGCAGCAAGCATTCCTGTGGTACTCCTTCTCAGGAGCTCAGAGCACAGCTCAGCTCACCTCCGCCTGCCACTGAGCTACTCTGCTTCCTTTTTTAAGGTATTTCTCCAGCCTGGGCAGCTCCTTACCCCTTTTCTGTCCTGTGTGGGGTTTGTACACCCCATCACAAGGCCAAACAAAGACCTTGATCCAAACTTTCATGAAATGTGAGCTATTCAAAGTCAGCAGAAAAATGCTATTTACACAAGAACAAAACTAATTGAAAAAGTCACCTATGAACACAAGGAAGGTATTGAACAGACAAATCATCAACACAGAGAAAATTTCAGACAGGGAAACTCTAAATACAGAAAAGCCATTAACCAAAGCCAGATCCTCATTTGGTGTAAACCAGTGTAGGGTCATAGACCCTTAAATACCTTCATTAAAAACCTGTAGACTCATGATTTCATTGGTTCTCAGAGGTCGATGCTTAGTTAAGAAAAGAAAAGCAAAATAACTTGCACCCCCTCCCCTCAAAAAAAGAAAAAAAAATCCTGCTCCTTCTCCCTGCCCCACTGAAAAGGAAATATGAATGCTTACAGTTAGATGAATGTTCATGTCAAGAATGATCTGCAAGGGGGGAAAAATAAAAAGAATCATTGACATGACTAATTTAATCACATCAAAAATAGATCATATGCATACGGTGGGAAAATGCTAATTCATTATTGTTTATGACATATATAATTATCATTTCATAAATTCAAGTTAATTCTCATTAATCATGCCCTACCATAATGAATTCTCATATTTTAGTTTACACATGCCGGAGACAGGAGGGTTCATGTAGAATATTTATTTTGTCATATCATTTTAGATTTTTTAAAGATATTTTAACAATGGCAATGGCACAATCAGAGAAAAGGACAAGCTGCCATTGGACACTAATTGGACTTCTTGCTAAGTTATTTCTTGATGGTTTTAGAGACATTGGCAATCTGAATTTTCAGTCCAATTGTCTTTCGTTATCCACGGTAACCAGGACTCCACAGCATCCTGCAACTTGCATTTAATGGAGCAATAATGGAGTTCTTGGCAGAATTCAGGCTGAAAAAAATTGTCCCCTTTTCTAACAAAATTTTTCAACCAGCTCTATTTTGAAGCTGAAGCCAGATAAATTCAGAGTAGAAATAAGGTGCACATTTTTTAATAGCGAAATTAATTAACTGTTGGAACAACTTGCCCAAGGGTATGGTGGATTCTCCATTTGAAGTCTTTTAAGTTTGAATATCTTTCTAAAACATATGCACTAGCTCAAACAGAAGTTATGGGTTTGATGCAGTAATTATTTGGTGAGATTCTATGGGCTGTGTTAAGGAGGAGGTCAAACTAGATTAACATAGTGGTAAATTTTGGTCTTAAAATCTACAAGGTCCCTAAGAAACTCACCTGGTTCACCATTCACTAAATTAGCAAAAACCTAGATATTACATCTTGCTTAGCACAACCGTCTTCATAGAATCATAGAATGTCAGGGACCTCAGGAGGTCATCTAGTCCAACCCCCTGCTCAAGGCAGGACTAATCCCCAGACAGATTTCTGCCCCCAGATTCCTAAATGGCCTCCTCAAGGATTGAATTCACAACCTTGGGTTTAGCAGGCCAATGCTCAAAACACTGAGCTATCCTTCTCGTTTGTCAGCAGTATCACATGGCTCTTCCTCAGCCATCTCCAGTCTATGAGTTCTTAGGAATAATTCCACACAGGATCTCACTTTTGGGGGAAAGCAAAGAGGAAGGGGTCTATTTGCTGCTGTATTCTACTGGGAACAAACAGAAAACTGCCTTGTAAGTTGCCTCTGGAAGTACTACAGTGCTGTTACTGGAGGGGAAATCAAGTCAGCTTGTGATTTGTGAGTCTACATAACAGGGCCAACCTAAGATCTCATTTACACCAGAGTAAACCACTTGAAGTTAATGGAGATTCAGCAATGTAACTGTGAGCAAAACTTGACCTACTGCTTCTAATGGCACATAGCCTCAAGAGCCATTTGACTTACTTGTGTGTAGGGCTGACTCTACATGAATATGTATTATTCATGTCCCACTGAGTTATGTAATATTCATGGTTTAATGATGCACAATCTGCAAATGTGCTGGGAAGATGCCAGCAACCCACATCCAAGCAGTATTACTTATTTGCTTTGTTGACCTATGTATACATTGAGCCGCATGAAGTTGTTGCAGCTGGGATTCCAATAAGAATTTCCAACTTCCAAAATGTTCCCACTGCCATTGTGTTAATGCCAGCAGAGAGCCTCTGTTGTAATTAGCCTAGATTTCCTTACAATATCCAGTTACACGACATAATCCATGAATATTCACGGACAAGCTATTTGAATTACAAACATTCATGAATAAATCATTTGGCTGAAAACAGGGTAGGTTGTGTTTCATGGCTTCTGTGATTTATTCCATGGTGTTACAATTTGTAATATTAGTTGCTATCATAAAGTTTATTTTTCAAGCCTTCCTTTCCAGCTGTAGCAGAGACATTCAGGAGGAAAGAGAAACCTTTTCTTATATCCCTGTAAGGACAGATCCCTAACTGGATACATGATGTACATTTACTGCCTGCTATTACACACACTCATTAGTGATTTTGAAATGTGTCTTTATACTTTTTAGTATACAATAGACCTCAAACAAAGGGGGAGCAAAGCAATGTTACAAGATCGCCAGTCAGGAGAAGGAGAACGTAGCTCTGTGAAAAGAAGAAATATGCTTGCTTCAAAAGACTCCAGAAAAGTTGTTGGCGTCACTAGGCATAAATCTAGGTAACTCGGGAAAATGGAAGACCACGAGTGTCGATAAAGCCCTCCTGCTCAGGCCTCAATGAACCATTGTTCCTCCATGTTTAACACTTTGTGTAACCTAGTGTAACTTAAATGTGTTAATAATTGTAAAATGTAATGTCAGCAGTTAGTTTTCTGATTGTATGTTAGGAGTTGCCTGCTTGTAAATCCACTGAGCTAAATGGAAGCAAGTTTCAGCACCTCTGGAGTACAGCATACATGTCTCGTGGCAGCGAGAAGGGGAGAGAGAAGGGGGAGAGAGACAAAGAGTTGAGTGAGAAAAGTATACTGCAGCTGGATGGGAAGAGGAGAGTGGGGAGTGAAAGATCAGTTAGTCAGCAAGAAAAAGTTTTGCAGTAAACAACTGGGATATAAAAGGAAGAAACTGCTTGTTTTAAGTGTGCAGGATTTGAGATTGCATTCTCCCTCGCACCTTATTTGAGCTCAAATAAACTTGTGTTTTGCTTCTCCACCCCTGGTGTGTTTATTCGAGCCAGGCACACCGGGCCCTGAACCTCTGTTGCTTGCCTCTGGCACTTTGTGCTGGCAACAAAGTCACAGACAAGCTTATTTAGTATCAACTGACAAAAGTCAGGAGATTTGGCCGGTTCCTTCTGATATCCAACCCACATCATCAAGGTTCCAGAAACAAGTTATATTACTACTATAAACCCAATAAAAAACAGCAAATTCAGCTATATGCTATGCAAAATCACTTCCTAATTCCAATATTGTGAAGCTCACACTGACATTCAGCCCTTCTGCACAATTGATGTAATTTACATTGCGTTTAGTGTTTGGAACTTCATATGAGCTGTTAGAAATGGGTAAATGACACAAACAACATCTATGGGAGCATCCTTGTGAATGAAACCTGTTAATTTTGTTCTGTTATTTTATTCACTTGCTCTTGGACATTTGGGAGAGTTTTTATGCACAAGGATGCTTAAACCCTTTGTGGCTCTAAAAGTGGAAGCAGAAGAAAGGAAAGAAGATTGTGCAGAAGAGGTCAGAGGAAGAGGAGGTCATGTGGCACCACCACAGGTGAGTATCTAACCTGGCAAAAGGTCACAGTTGAAGATGAAGTTTCTCATCCAGCTATCTACCTGCATATGTGGCCAGACCCTGAAGAGGGGGATGAACACCATAGAACAGTTGCTCTGTGACATCAGCTAGGAAGGCGGAATTCAGAGGTGCGTGCTGTGTTGGGCTTGGATGGATCATCTCCCAGTCATCAGAGAAAGGTGGAACCAATGCAATGGAGTCACAGGGAGAAGCAAGGAACCCAACAATCAATACCAGGAAAAAGATATCAAGTGCCAGCACTAGGAAAGGTTACTGATGGCAATATGATAACTATCCTAGATAATACCATGATAGAACATTGTTAGACAATAAATATCATGTCTTTTTCTCTCCCTTTGTCAGGGGGGAACTCAGCCATTTTCACTTATCCCTAGACAAAGGCAAATGCAATGTGTTTTCCTGTACAAAAGAAGACAGGAAAAGAGATTTCAATTCCCTTTAGGGTGACCAGATGTCCTGATTTTATAAGGACAGTCCTGAAATTTGAGGCTTTTTCTTATACAGGCACCTATTATCCCCCACCCCCGTCCTGATTTTTCACATTTGGTATCTGGTCTCCCTAATTCCCTTGGACCTCATCATGTCCTCATTTCTCTCTGCCTTTGTCTCCAAATTACTTCTTTTCCCAGTATGCCCTTTCCCTGAGATAATCAAAGTTACAATTTCTTCGGGCACCCTGTTTATAGGAGCAGAAACAATATTTCTTCATTTACATGACCAACTGATGTTCAAAAAGCAAAACTCTTGTAGTGGACAATGCATATGGATATATTTCTAACAAAGGCTACCTCTAAAACTAATGAACAGTGAACAGATGCATGGATTACAAGTTTGGTTGATAAAGGTAATTTTGTTGATGTAATATACGTAGACTTCTGTAAGGCATTTGACTTGGTACAGTATGACATTTTGATTAAAAAACTAGAAAGATATAAAATTAACATGGTACACCTTAAATGGATTAAAGTCTGACAAACTAATAGGTCTCAAAATCTAATTGTAAACAGGGAATCATCATTGAATGTGTCTAGCCGGGTCCCACAGCTTTTGGTTCTTGGCATGGTGCTATTTAACATTTTTATTAATGACCTGGAAGAAAACATGAAATCACCACTGATAAAGTTTGCAGATGACACAGATCGGGGGAGTGGTAAATCATGAAGAGCTCAAGTCACTGATACCGAGCGATCAGGATCACTTTTGATAAGCTGGGCACAAGCAAACATGCATTTTAATATGGCTAAATGTAAATATATATATGTAGGAAGAAATCATATAGACCATACTTAGAGGATGGAGGAATCTATCCTGGGAAATGGACCGAAAAGGATTTTGGGTTGTTGGTGGTGAATTAGCTGAAGATATACTCCAGTGTGCCACTGTGACCAAATGGGCTAATGTAATCCTTGAAAGCATAAACAAGGGATATGAGTAGGAGTAGAGAAGTTACTGTATTTGGCACTGGTGTGATCACTGCTAGAATTTGTGTCCAGTTCTGACGTTCACAATTCCAGAAGTATTTTGGCAAACTGGAGAGTGCCCAAGAAGAACCACAAGAATGATTATAGGATTAGAAAACATATTTTATAGTGATAGATTCAAAAAGCTCAATCTATTTATCTTAAAAAAGAGAAGGTTAATGGGTGACTTAATTACAATTTATAAGTGCCTACATGGAGAAAAAATATTTAGTAATGGGCTCTTCAATCTCATAGAGAAAGGTATAACACAGTTCGATGGCTGGAAGTTGATGCTAGGCACACTCAGACTGGAAATAAGGTGGATATTTTTAACAGAGTAACTAACATTTAGAACAACTTACCAAAGATCATGATGGATTCTCCATCACTGACAATTTTTAAGTCAAGATGGGATATTTTTCTAAAAGCTATGCTCTAGGATTATTTAGGGGAAGTTCTATGGCCTGTGATATACAGGAGGTCAGACTACATGATCACAATGATCCCTTCTGGCATTGCAATCTATGAATATAGTAATCTCTGACCTGTTCACAGATATATTTATGGGCAGAAAAAAGGGACTATTTGTTGAATAAATGATCTATTGCCTATTTAGGGTCTGATTTTGCTTGTAGTTACACCCATACAACCTTATTAATGTCAATAGGCCTACTGAGGGCAGAAGTTAGCCCACAAAGTTCTATGGCCACTTTACATAGCAACTATAAAGTGGCTTGAAGAGACTGGACTTGCTTCCCAGGACATGATGCCGTCTCATTTACACTGCTGAAAGTTAGGGATGATTCCCCTGAAACTGACAGTTATACCGGCATAAAGTTGGTGTAAGAGGAGAATCAGCCCCTTTAAAGCTCTTTCCTTTACAATGATTGACTTAGAAATAATTTAATGCCATACACAAGTATATTGGTCACCCATGATATAGTATATTAGCACTTGCCACTGAGAAACAATACCTCAGAGGATACTAATACTTGGCATTCACAGAGTGCTTTCTGTTTTTTAAAATATTGTGCAAACATTATTTAATGAATCCACATCACTGGGAGACAGATAAGCATTAGTCTCATTTTATAGATGGGGCAACTGAAAGGTTATATGACTACCTAAAAATCACACACTGTGTCAGTAGCAGGAATAGACTTCAGCAGTTTTTGGCTCCCGCCCTGGGTGCAGTCCACTAGTCCATTATGCCTCACTTGAAAAGAAGCAATTGTCCAACTCTAAGAAAGAATGAAAAAATAGGAAAACAGGCTATGAACACTGGAGACAGAAACTCTCAGAATTTTCAATGAACCTCATGAAAAATACAAAGATCTCAGATGCTCTGTTGGAGATTCTGGAGGAGATAGGGGAACGTTTCCGCACCCACCGAATACAAACATCCATTCACATGCAAACATTGTTGAGTTTTCTTTGTCACGATCTTTAAAAAACTGTAGATATGATTCTCCACTACTTTGTGCCTCGTGTAATCATGAACCCACTTTGCACTCCCTCTGTACTGATGCAAGTGGACAGTCAGATCTATAACTTTCTGCATCAGCCTTTACTAGAGCTCCTGGAACAAAAACTATCTCCCATTCCCATCTATACCTAGCTAGTTTGATCAGTACTTCAAATACTGGTAAATTTATTTAAGCTATGACCCCTGTCCACTCTCAGCCCGTCTCTCAAGCAGTAAAGTTTCTTCATTGCAGCAAATATTCAAGTCATGGAGTAAAGAGCTACTTCTTCCTTCTCACTGCCTGAGCACCAGCAGGAGATACACTGAAGGTATGTCTACACTGCAGTAAAACACCTGTGGTTGGCCCATCTCAGATGATTCACAAGTCCCAGATTCTGGGCTCCAACATGAGCCTAAATATCTACACTGCAATTTTATAGCCCCACAGCCTGAGCCCTGTGAACTTGAGTCAGCTGATGAAGGCTAGCTGCAGGTGGTTTATTACTGGAAATAATTAAAGATTTATTGGGGATATACCAATCTCTTAGAACTAGAAGGGACCTTGAAACTTCATTGAGTCCAGCCCCCTGCTTTCACTAGCAGCACCAATTTTCACCCCAGATCCCTAAGTGGTCCTCTCAAGGACTGAGCTCACAACTCTGGGTTTAGTAGGCCAATGCTCAAACCACTGAGCTATCCCTCCCCCCTTGTTCTTTTGCATTGTGTGAAGCTCTTTCCTACTAAGCTGAATTCAGGTGGCTCAGATTAATACACATTAATCTGAAAACTGTAAACTCATATTTTATACTGATTTCTCCTGCGAAATCTCTGTGTACATATCATAACATTTAATGGGGTTTGAAAGAGACCTGTGTGCTTCTAAACCCAGTAATAGTCTCAGCTGAGATCTAGCTGCTTTTATGTGTACTATACATTTCTAAACGTAACACCCCACGGATATGTTGTTTTATACAGCTCATTCGATGGTCCACTAAATCTGCCAAGTACCTAGCATCATAAATGGGATGTTAAGAGTCTTAGATATTCAGAGTGTAGCAGCGGAAATAAAAAATCAGCCATCACAAAGAAGACAAAAGATGGAGAATGAGAAGAGCAATAAATGTTATAAAGCCTCTGGATGCAAATGCCAAGTAATCTAAGAACACCGAAACTAGCACTGTATTAAATGATGGTAATGTGCTCTAGTTGGTTAACTGAAACCTGTTGGGATTATTTCATAGCCAGAATGACAGCATAGGGCAGGGATTGTACCTTTGCGTTTGTACATGTCTAGAACAGTAGGGCTCCTATCCTCACTCAGTCACTAATCGTTACTGCAACATACAGGGCAGACGTTCAAGTGCTATAAATGGCGGTAGCTCCATTGACCATAATGTTGCCAGAGGAAGATCTGACCCCCTCCCACCAAATCAATGAATAAATAATTAGTAACAACTAATAGATACAGAATGGATAGGAGAACAGAAGAAGAGTGGCTTAATGTCCCATGCAATCTCAATGTCAGACACACTACACATCCACAATAAAGAGAATAGGTCTTAAGTTCTTTGAGTCAGGAAACAAGGAACTGACAATAAAGGCAAAATGAGGGGAAGAATGATAATTTGAGAGAAAATAAATTCTTTGCGAGCTTTCAGGATTATTGAACCCACAGGAGATACTATGTCCCTGGAGGATTTTTAACTACCTCAGTAGATAAGTAATAAATCCGGAAATAGGCATGATCAAAGAGATTCCTAAGTAATAAAGACAACTTTATGATCCAAAATGTGGAGACACCCACTAAAGGGGAAGAGAGTCTGGATCGCTTTTATTGACAGATAAGTTTGATTGCAAATCTGTAAATAATAGGGCAGTTATTCACACCCACTATGCTACACTACTGATTATTCCGATTTTACAGAAACCAGTTATTTTAAAACAGACTGTATAAATTCAAGTGCACTCGCCACATTAAGCACTTGATTAGGCGGTGTGGTCCATGTACCGAGGCTAGCATGATTCCGGCATTGCAGGCTGTGAGCTACTATTCCATCATGAGGTATCGCTGTATCTAGAACATCACATAGTTCACAGTCTCCCTGTCCATTGGAATTCTGTGTTTAGATCCCATGCATGATGGGGCAAAAAGTGTAGCGGGTGATTCTGTGTAAATGTCATCACTCAGTCCTTCCTTTGTGAAAGCAATGGCAGACAATCATTTTGTGCCTTTTTCCCTGGATTGCCCTGGCAGACGCCATAGCACGGCAGCCATGGAGCCCGTTTAGCCTTTTTTCACTCTCACCGTATGTGTACTGGATGCTGCTGACAGACAAGGTTCTGCAGTGCTACACAGCACATTCATTTGCCTTTCCAAGGTAGCAGAAATGGTTACCAGCTCTACTGCACTGTCTGCTGCTGCCATGGGTGCTTCTGGCTGGCCTCACTGAGGTTGCTGGGACGTATGACAAAAATGGGAATGACACCCCCAGGTCATTCCCTTCTTTATGTTTTGTCTAAAATAGAGCCAGTCCTGCCTAGAATTGAGGCAAGTCTATTAGAGAATCAGAGAGAACACTTCTCGGGTCAGAGCCCCAGTCCCACAGAAATGATGAGCTGCATGCCATCTAGGAGTGCCCCAGCAACAACCCACTTGTTGCTTCCTCCTCCACACCCCTCCTGGCTACCGTGGCAGTTATCTCCCCATTTGTGTGATGAAGTAAAAAGAATGCAGGAATAAGAACACAGAGTTTTTAGTGAGATAAAATGAGGGGGATCAGCCTCCGCTGCTATGATAGTCCAGGCAAGCCAGAATCTCCATTACTCATTAAAGGGTGGGGGGAGAGGAGGCAGCTTCCCTGCTATGATAGTCCAGAATCTCCATTAGACATGAAGGGGGAGAGGAGCTCAGCCTCTGGTTGCTATGATGAGGACGGTTACCAGCCCTATTGCACTGTCTGCCAGGACTGAATCTCCAGGAGACAAGATTAAAGAAGGGAAGACTGGGAGTCGTTCTCATTTTTGCCAGGTGCCCCCTGCGACATCACTGAGCCAGCCAGAGCACTCACGGATGATGATGAGGACGGCTATCAGTCATATTGCATAATCTGCCAATCGAGAGAGAGAGAGGGGTGCTGCTGTTTATGCTGCAGCACCCCGTCTACCAGCAGCATCCAGTAACATACGATGACAGAGAAAAGAGGCGAGAAATGATTTTTTCCCTTTTCTTTGATGGAGGGGAGGGGGGTAAATGACGACATATACTCTGAACCACTGGCGACAATGTTTTTGACCTTCAGGCATTGGGAGCTCAGCCAAGAATGCAAATGCTTTTCGGAGACTGCTGTGGACTGTGGGATAGCTCGAGTCCTCAGTCCCCCTCCCTCCCTCCATAAGCATCCATTTGATTCTTTGGTTCTGTTACGCTTGTCACGCAGCACTGTGCTGTGTACTCTGTAACATAGCCTGGAGATTTTTTTCAAATGCTTTGGCATTTCGTCTTCTGAAACGGAGCTCTGATAGAACAGATTTGTCTCCCCATACAGTATCAGATCCTGTATCTCTTGTACGGTACATGCTAGAGCTCTTTTTGGATTTGGGACTGCATGGCTACCCGTGCTAATCTGCGCTCTACACTGGGCAAACAGGAAATTAAATTCAAAAATTCGTGGAGCTTTTCCTGTCTGCCTGGCCAGTGCATTCGAGTTCAGATGGCTGTCCAGAGCGGTCACAATGGTGCACTATGGGATAGCTCCCGGAGCCCAATACAATCGAATTGTGGCCACACTAACCCTAATTCAAAATGGCAATATCGATTTGAGCACTACTCCCCTCGTCAGGGAGGAGTACAGATATTAATATTAAGAGCCCTTTATATCGAAACAAAGGCCTTTGTTGTGTGGATGGGTGCAGGATTAATTCGGTTTAATGCTGCTAAATTCGATATAAACACATAGTGTAGACCAGGCCTTACCCACCTGAATTCAGCATAGCAGGAAAGGGGTCACACAATGCAAATTATTTCCAGCAAGGCAATTATAGAAGAACTAAGAAATCTAGATTCTGGTCCATCTACAGTGAGTAGGAACCTATTCACTGATGACAATTGAGGTAGCATTGGGGATTGGGCCCTCAGTGAGTAAGGTCCATTTAGAGGAGGAATTACAGAAGTATGTTTGATTATCCAAACAGCAGGGTCGCATCATATTTGGTCAGATTATTGGGAGTTTGTATAATCAGAAGTCAATGGCAAGGAATAAAAACAGGAAGAAATTATGGACGTTTGTTAGACAGAGAGGCCTAGATAATCAGGACACTAGTGTATTAATGTAAAATGACATGGGGGTAGGGGATCCTACAAGACACCATAATTAAGGTCAAGAGGCTATCATTACTCTGTAAAAGAAGAATATGAGAACTGGCCAATATTGCTTTATAAGGGGCAGCTCAAGGATCTGAGGTTAAAATGTACAGGTCAACAATGTCTTCCACATTTCTGACAGAGTAAAGACTGCTGAAAAAACTGAGTCAAAGAAGCAATCTCATCCAAGGCCCAGTTTGACAAAGCCCTGGCTGGGATGATTTAGGTGGGGTTGGTCCTGCTTTGACCAGGGCGTTGGACTAGATGACCTCTTGAGGTCCCTTCCAAACCTGATATTCTATGATTCTGTGCCCCAGTATTAGCACTGAGTAAAGCCTGAGCCAGGCCTTGGAACTCTATGATCAGGAGCAAATACTATTGCTGTTTCAAAGCCTGAAATCCCCTCTGAAGAGTCAGACTACCTGGAAAGCAGAGGCTGAATAGGACAGAAAACTGATCCCACCATAAGAAATGGATTAGTTTCCAATAAAAAAAATAAATAAAAAAAATATTTCCTCAAATTGAAATTGCAAAGGGAGCTTATTTGGGTAAAACATGGAATTTCTATTTGGAATTTCCCCAAGACAATTGGGCTAACAAGATCTAATTTTGTGAATAATGCTATAGGATCATTCTTGATCAGGTCTTCAGTTATACTTCTTCCGTAAAGGAGTTCTGTTAATATGTACATCTTATGATTTGATGTCAATGGGAGATGCAAGTAAGTACAGATTAAGGTACACTGTTTAGGGCACGTACAGTTAAAAATATTGCCTTACATTTATAACTCTTTGACCTAAAACTTGAATGATGCCATTTTGTTTCCTCCTCTGGATAGCAGAGAATAAGAGATACAAAAGACTAAGTCATCTCTACAACTGGGTGAGAATAGAACTTCCTCATGTTTCTGTGAAAAAAAAAATTATCCCAATTGGGACAAAATGTCAAAAACATAAATTTTTCATCAGAAAGAATTTCCAAAAAATTCAGGTTTGAGAGAACTGGAATGCAGATAGAAGCAGGGCCGACCAGAGGATTCAAGAGGCCTGAGTCAAAACAATTTTGGAGGCCCCTTCCATAAAAATAAGTTGCAATATTATAGAATACTATATTCTTGTGGGGGCCCTGCGGGGCCCAGGGCCTGGGGCAAATTGCCCCCCTCTCTGGGCGGCCCTGAATAGAAGTGGAATTGACTTCTAGGTGGTCAGCAAGGGAACTGTCATTTCAGTTTTCCATAACGGAAAAAAATCACTCTGATCTGCTCTAATCATCTCAAATGGTTACAGTTTCATTTAAAATCAGGCCTAACTCAGGTTCTTATGAAGAAACAACACACACATGTGCACACACAGGCAGGGGCATGCACAGGAATTTAAATTTGACTGCGTTTGGAAGGACATATTCTGTGTCCTCCCCATGGCCCCAAGGCCGGAGAGCTGTCAGTTCCTGCTGGGGCCCCAGGACCGGAGGATCTTGCTCTTCCCTTCCCCATCTCCTCGCACTGCCCCGAGGCCAGAAGAGCTCGTTCTCCTTACCACAGCCCTGGGCCCAGAGGAGTTCTGTGCCTTTGCTGATTATTGGGAGGGCTGTGCTCCTGCTTGCTCCCCATTGTGAACGTCTCTGAACACAAGTAAATTTCTTTAGCACCTGTTAGCAAAGCACTTTGTTATCAGGTCCTAGAGTCTCCATGTGCATCCTCATGTCTGGCAGAAAAATGATTACAGATGTTTTAGTATGACATAGTTATTGCAAATAGGAAAATATAAAATTTTAGATCACAATATTGCAAGAGTTTCTTTACATCACCATGTGACCAGATAGCTAATATAAATATAAATAAGTGAGCATAATATTAGTCAAATACTGTACATATGCAAATAAATCAAAGAAAGCTCCATTTGGATGCTGTAACAGTAGGAACTCTCAGGGTCTAAGCAACAAAATATGTCATGTAAGCAGAGTCAGGATGAGCTCTACCCTGACATCTGGTGGTGAATTATGGGAAGTGTTGAAAGAATTTCAGGAAGTGTGAAATCTCAGGTATTTGCATGGGCACACCCAGCATAGCACAAAGCAGCCTGGGATGGTTATTTTGACAGCTCTGGGATCCCCAATTCTTTGTTATTTGGGTAGGATAAATAAAGTGTGCCATCTGATTATGTGAATGAGGAACTACGAGACTGCTTTATGACAGAGATGTCTCAATATAAATTAAGTGACACTTGCTAGACAAGGGACATGGGTTCCAAACCCAGTGAATTGAAAAGAGGATGGAGACTGGTGTGTGTACCTGATGTATGGCCCCTTTTGGAGGGCCTAGGACACTAATTGCACATCTTCCTCTCTCCATTGTTAAAGAGCAGAGCTAATTTTGATTCCATTAGGAGGCCATCTGGAGACTGCTGAGCTGAATTCATGTTGGGCCAAGGTGCACCAGCACCAGGACCTCCCTACTAAGAGCTGAAATCACTGAGAGCTGTGTTTTAACTAGTGAGAGAGCCTGAAGACCTATTGCTAATGGCTGGCAGAGCGGAGCATTTGCAGCATGTTGGAGCAGCCCATGGAACAGTGAGTGGAGTGGAGCAGTTTGCAGGGACGTGCTGGAGTGGCTCACGGGTTGGAGGAGCAGCAATAGCTGGTTAGTGGAGCTGGTTGTGGTGAAGGCTGCAGCAGAACTCCACAGAGAGTGGAGGAGTTGGCCCTGACCCGTTTTTGTAAGGCCCTTTAACTCCTGTGGGGGCTTCCCCTCCCCATTTCATCCAGGCTGGGGGGGTAAAGAATCTGCAGATAACTTTTAACTCTGGGTGGCACCTGACCAGAGACTTTCGGGTTGTTGGACTTTGTGGTGATTGGACTTAAAACTCTAAGGAAAGGACATTGCCAGACGTACTTGGAGGTGGGTTTTTTGCTTATGGTTTGGTGTTATAATCCTGTTTGTGGTATTTCTCCAATGTGATGCCACATTGTTTCCCTCCTTTATTAAAAGGATTTTGCTACACTCAGATTCCGTGCTTGTGAGTGGGGAAGTATTGCCTCCTAGAGGTGCCGGGGTGGGGGAGGTAGTATGTAAGTGTCCCAGGTCACTGGGTGGGGGCTCGAGCCGGTTATGCCTTGTGTTATTGAAACAGAACCCCTGGAATCTGAACCCGGCCTTTGTTGCTGCCAACTCAGAGGGGCAGAAGGGTTACAGTCATATAATTCACAACCCAGAACTCCCAAATGCATTTCTCTGCTATTCACAGTCTCATAATATCCAATTACTATTACAAATGCAATTGCAAAAGTTATGCCAAACAGCTTTACATGCTTGTATCCTCTGAGGATATCTTATAAACTTGCTAATCTTAAATATGTTCTTAATCTCATTAAAATGTTATCCTGTTACACCGGGATCTTCAGCAAAATTAACATTACTTGCTTCATAATATTATTACCATTACTTCGTTCTTTCCATGGAAACTTTCATTGGAGGAATGCAAAGCAGTTTACAACCATTAATAAATTAAGCTACATATCTCCCTTGTCCCACATATAGGTATTATTATCTCAGCTTTGTAGATACGGAAGTCTGAGGTATAGAAGTCAGTGGAACTATTCATGAGTGGTAAGCTTTATGCATAGCAGTGTATAGACACTGGGTCCCAAGTTTGAGTATTTTACCATCAAGGTTTTGATGCTTATCCAGACATGAACTCTGAACTAGTCCAAAATCATATACACCCAATAATTAATGTATATTTTTACCTGGAATTGTCATGAAACAAATCTAAAGATCAGTTCATATTTGGGCATCTGAATAGGAAGTAAAGAGTTTGTTTATGCTCTTAGATGAAAAATGTATCTCTCTCCATGCAAAAGAACTATAAAAAGCCAGTCCCTTCTGCCTTCTGTTATGCAAGGAACTCTTTAAAAATAAACAAACAAAGAAACAAAAAGCCTAAGCTAATTAACTAAGTACTGTATTTATCCGAGATGCCAGGAGATGATAAATTTCAGGTTGTTATCTTCCAAGCCATTAATCAAAATTCTTTGCATATTTATGTATAAAATACCTCTTGCAATTGCACAGAAGATTGGGACTGCTTTAGTCAAGCATTCCACCCTGCCATTTTCTTAATGAAATGTTAAATCTTTTCTATGTTTTACCTCTTGTGCTGGTGTTGATCCACTGTCCCACTTTAATTGTGCTAGATCTGACCTACCCCATTCAGGTTCTTTTGCTGTATCCATCACCATGTCCTCTGAGAACTCTGTGGTCTTCGCAGTGACTAGTGGAAAATACCACTTTACTTTCAAAATCCTGTGTGCGCTGCTGTAATGTCCACTAGGGTCTGAACTGGCCAATGACCAGCCTCAAATTCAGAGAGTTTGGGTGAAGATGCTATATGTAGAAATATATTTGTAGAAGATTATAATTTAGAGATGCACCCTTATAATGGACAGTATTATGAACATTCAGTGCATTCAGTTAAAGACAATCTGCTTGAGGAGTTTTTCACTATGTACTGGGATCTAGCAAGCCTGATGAGAGGGACTGGATACTGCCTATGACAGTGAATGGAACAATTATTTCACTGAAACTGGACACAGGAGCTCAGATTAATATTCTGTCTGAACAAGATTATGAGAAACTAAAAATAAGACCAAACCTGGACCAACAAAAATAAAAGTAACTGGTTATTCTGGAACATATATACAAGTGAAGGAGAGAGGCATTGCCAACGTCAACCATAAAAACACTATGTAAAGACTTCCATTCATTGTAGTGCCAAAAGAGATGACACCAATTTTAGGTCTGGTTGCATGTGAGAAACTCAGTCTGGTAAATTGGGTGTTCTTACTAGAAGATCATACTGAACCTGGCTATGAGGCACTCTTTTGGAAATGTCATGACTTGTTTCAAGGGTTGGGTTGCTTGCAGGGCAAACATACAAACTGGATAAACAAATAGGTCCCTCCAGTTATCCATCCCTGTAGAAAGGTGCCATCTGCACTCTGTGATAAACTCAAGGCTGATCTTGCAAGGATGCAAGCAATGCAAGTGATACAAAAAAATTAGGTGACAACAGAGTGGGTGAGCTCCTTAGTCACCGGGGAGAAAAGTCACAGCCAGCTACGCATATGCTTAGATCCCAGAGATCTCAACAAGGCGGTAAAAACAGAACAATTCAAACTATCAACCAGAGAATATATTATGGCTTAATTTGCAAATGCTCAATATTTCAGTAATTTGGGTGTATCCTCAGGTTTTTGGCATCTAAAGTTAACTGAAGAAAGTTCCAAAATATGAACATTTGGAAGATACAAATTCTTATGCTTACCCTTCAGCTTAGCTTCGGCGCCAGAAGTGTACCTCAAAACCATACATATGATCTATGAACATATTAATGGATACCTCAGTGGATAACATCGTCATCTGGGGCTCAATGAAAAAGGAGCAGAATTATAGACTTTGGGAAGTCCTGGATGCAATTAGAGCTGCAAACCTCAAACTAAATGGTAAGAAATGTGTTTTAGGGGTTGCAGAACTGACTTTTATTGGGGACATTTTTTTCTAACGAAGGTGTAAAACGTGATAAGAGGAAGATTTCAGCCATCGAAATGATGCCATGTCCATGATCAAAGAAAGATGTCCAGTGGTTCCTGGGAATGGTTAATTTTCTTGGAAAATTCATACTTAATCTATCCACAATAGCAGCAGCTTTGAGAAAACTCATAGAGAATAAAAATGAATGGTATGGGGATGCAGAACAGGAAGAATCATTGGAAGACAAGAACTAGTGTTGAAGTAAGTTCTATGCATCAGGAAGGTCCATAAAAATCTCAGCAGTTGCTTCATGGTCTGGGATAGATGCAGTGATGTTAAGGAATCATGAGGATTGTTGACAACCAATGGCATATGCATCCAGATCACTGACTGAGGCAGAAACCAGATACGAAAAGGAGCTTTTAGGAACATTGTGATAGATTCAATCAGTATATTTATGGACAGACAGTGGAAGTTGAAATGGACCACAGGCCCCTGATTGTGTTATTTAGCTAAGAATGATGACAAAGCTGCAAAAGTATGATTTGGTTGTGACCTACACACCCAGTAAATTCATGTTCACTGCAGATGCACTTTCCAAAGCAGTGGCTCCCATGAAACCAGAGATGATTTTAGAGACAGAGATGCAAGCTTATGTAGATCTGATTGTAAAATCAGTTCCCATAGCTAGCAGAAAACTGCGACAAATAAGAGAGGAAATGGAAAAAGATGAATCATTGGGAATTCTTAAAGAAGTGATAATTAAAGGGTAGCCTGAAGAAATAGACAGCATCTATCCAAGTATAAGAGACTATGGGAACTGCAGACATAAACTTACTGTGATAGATGAGGTGATTTCCAAGGGCAGTAAGGTTGTAAGTCCAGTGAGTCTCTGAAAAGAAATGCTACAGAAGATCCACAAGGGTCACTTAGGAATTGAGAAGTGCAAACAACAAGCATGGAGGTGCTGTATTGGCTTCAGATCAATTACGACATCTCTGATGTGGTAGAAAACTGCTTTTCATGCTGGAAATACAAGCCATGTCAACAGGCAGAGCCACTGAGACTTCATCTAATTCCACAAAGACCTTAGGAGAAGGTAGGCACTAATTTATTTACCTGGCAATCAAAAATTACTTAATAGTCACAGATTATTATTCTCTGTATCCAGAAATTTGTGCACTGTGCAGTACTAATTGTAACTCAGTGAGAGCCGGCATGAAGGGAATCTTCTCCAGACATGGAAATTCCAGATAAAGTCTTTAGCAATAATGGGTTGCAATTTTTCAGTGAAGATTTTAGGCAATTTGCCATAGATTGGGATTTTCATCATAAAACATTAAATCCAAATTACCCCTCAATCAAATGGACTTGTGGAAAAGTCTATACTATAGTAAAGAACCTTATGAAAAAGGCGTTAGACAGTGGGAGTGATTTGTATAAAGTTATTGGTTTACTGAAGTACACCTCTGGAGAATGGCTTTTCTCCAGCTTAGCTGCTGATGGGAAGAAGGATCTAATTTGCCAATCACACTGTTCTACAATTTTTGAGAAGTCGTCTGCTTCAGAGATAAAATGTGGTATTTATTATGTATTTTGATGTGCTGAATTCAAATATGACAATTAAAACAACTGATTGGCTACTGTTTCTAAGATATTTAAGTTTTTACATTTTATGTCTATGTATATTATGTAGATAGTAGAGTTTTAATCATAAATTGTAAACCTAGGTCTTTTCATGTGTTTATGGTTGCTTTACATGATAATATTTCACCTGTCCTGTTTATGTAACACTTTAAAAATCAGCAAAAGGGTTATATAAATAAAATTTATTATGAAACAAAAGGCAAAAAACTATTATGTACATAGTTTAGTCCTATTCAGTGTCTACTCGGCGCTTCTTGGCTTGTCTCTTGTATTCATTAAATGGAGCATCTCTTGTCACTGTCCAGCAATAGTCTGCAAGCATTGATGGGCTCCATTTGCCCTGATAGCGTTTCTCCATTGTTGCAATGTCCTGGTGAAATCGCTCGCCGTGCTCGTCGCTCACTGCTCCGCAGTTCGGTGGAAAAAAATCTAGATGAGAGTGCAAAAAATGTATCTTTAGTGACATGTTGCAACCAAGGCTTTTGTATGCCTTGAGGAGGTTTTCCACCAACAACCTGTAGTTGTCTGCCTTGTTGTTTCTGAGAAAATTTATTGCCACTAACTGGAAGGCTTTCCATGCCGTCTTTTCCTTGCCACGCAGTGCATGGTCAAATGCATCATCTCGAAGAAGTTCACGAATCTGAGGACCAACAAAGACACCTTCCTTTATCTTAGCTTCACTTAACCTTGGAAATTTTCCACAGAGGTACTTGAAAGCTGCTTGTGTTTTGTCAATGGCCTTGACAAAGTTCTTCATCAGACCCAGCTTGATGTGTAAGGGTGGTAACAAAATCTTCCTTGATTCAACAAGTGGTGGATGCTGAACACTTTTCCTCCCAGGCTCCAATGACTGTCGGAGTGGCCAATCTTTCTTGATGTAGTGGGAATCTCTTGCACGACTATCCCATTCGCAGAGAAAACAGCAGTACTTTGTGTATCCAGTCTGCAGACCAAGCAAGAGAGCAACAACCTTCAAATCGCCACAAAGCTGCCACTGATGTTGGTCATAGTTTATGCACCTCAAAAGTTGTTTCATGTTGTCATAGGTTTCCTTCATATGGACTGCATGACCAACTGGAATTGATGGCAAAACATTGCCATTATGCAGCAAAACAGCTTTAAGACTCGTCTTCGATGAATCAATGAACAGTCTCCACTCATCTGGATCGTGAACGATGTTGAGGGCTGCCATCACACCATCGATGTTGTTGCAGGCTACAAGATCACCTTCCATGAAGAAGAATGGGACAAGATCCTTTTGACGGTCACGGAACATGGAAACCCTAACATCACCTGCCAGGAGATTCCACTGCTGTAGTCTGGAGCCCAACAGCTAGACTAGAGCCAATCAACAATTTTAAGCATCATTTTTGTTCTCAGTGACCCAGAATTAGTAAAGTTTGACTACATTTATTTCAGAAGCATTTTGGCTGTAGAGCAGCGTTACTGATAACTTCCTGAAATCTCATAACAATGCAACCATATGGAAGATGAAATAAAATCAGAAATGGAAGCAGAAATATCATTCTGACAAATGAGCCCGTGACCTCTCATTTCTTAACCCAGATAATAGAGTGTGCCTGAGGAACTGCACCTCTAATACTTGGGGCCAAAGGGGTACCATTAAAGAACAGCTGCATCTAAGGTCTTACATAGTCCAGACAGACCAACAGGCCACATTTCAACATAATCAAAGGGATTTACGAGTAATCTCAGAAAGTTCCAACACAGGTGTGACTCTGACATTTCCCATTTGACTGATCCTTTTTCATCAATGCACAAAGGAGAAACTGTCAAGGAACAAGAGAACAACTCAGACTCTAATAAAAGGCTGATACTGAGATGATCTGAGTGAGAAATTAAACACCCTGAAAGACTCATAGAAACTTGCTAACATGCCTGCAGAAAGAAGTATTTGAGGAAAGTGAGCAGTAAAGACTCACGCAAGAATGATGTGCTGGAAACAGCTCCTCTCTAGGTAGTTGACACGTTGGGTTTATGGAAATGTACTACATGGGTTGAGAATTTAATGCATGTGTTATTAGATAGTTGCTAGCTGTTTATGTGTATGTATATGAGGTAATTTGTTTTTCTTCAAGAGGAAAGATGCAGAAATATGTTTGTAGAAGATTATAATTTAGAGATGCTCCCTCATAAAGGACTGTATTACGAAATAAGGAATTTCAAGATATGCCCTGGAGATGGGGGTTGGGAACATCACATGGCTGTGTTCAGCCTTCTCCAGAGATGCTCTCCAGTTTGTTGTATTAAAGTTTTATTAGTTTCTCATTCATTGGTTTGTTATTTAATGAACCCCAGTTTTGTTGCACAGCACAGCCCCCTTTGCCCGGCTCTCCTCAGATCCTGCACTGAGCACATTTTATTGGACAGGAGGATCAGTGCCTTTATCTCCAGCTCTCCTGCTTTGTACTGGTCCTTTTAAAATGTCTTGTCCAGGAGTAAAGTAGCATGGTCATCATATAGAGTGAGTGGTTTCACTGATGTGGATCTTTCCTGATTCATTAATGTCTCTGAGCATCAGATCAAAGTGTTTGCATCAGGGGTGCTGGAACAATTTGTATAGTGGGGGTGCTGAGAGCTGTGCACCCTATATAGGATGGAAACCATTTCAAGCACTGGTAGCACCTCTAGCACCCTTAGTTTCAGCACCTATGCTTTGCATTGATAACTGAAGCAGAGGGAACTGGTGGCAGGATCAGACCACAATGGTGCTCATAGTGTTTCAATCCATTGAGGCGGTGAGCAACTGCACTTTGCAGGAACTGGAGCATCTGTACTGCAGCCACCTACAGACTCAGATAGAGCAAATTGCAGTAATGTTCTTTTCAGAGGGGTTGGTATGTTCCCTTCTATAAAGGAGACATTGATCATTTCTGTTAACAGTGAAGACAGTTCCTCCTTACTGGCTTTCACCATCCGGAAGGAAGATGGATATGTTTCACTGTTTATTGGATAATCTTGAGGGCTCCTAGAGTTTTACTGTGTATGATAGGACCAAACTACAATAGGTATATAAGGTGCAGTGTAAGTTTTCTGGTCTTATATTTGTTTTATGTTATCTACTTAGTAGGATGAGAGCTCCTAACAGCAGTTGGTGCTTGGGTCCAATATTTTTTTGTACAGTCCAGGATGATCAGCTGGTTCACAATTTGAAATAACTGTACTGACCAGGATTTCATGGCTCTGATGGTGGAAAATTAGAAAGGTCTCTTGCCTCTTTTCGCACATTAACAGTCCTGCTGTAATTCTTTGTGCTGCTGAAGGATGTGTTCAGAGCAGGGGCTGCACCTGGCATCTCCAGTGTTCTATTCTTCTTCCAACATGCTTCACCTGAATTAATTAATCCATGTGGTAGTGAACCATGGTGATCTTTACAGTCAATGTCCGGGAATGACCATTTAGGGCCAAGGCAGTGACAGATATGGTCATCAAGTCATTATACTGTTCTGTCTGCTCATCAGCCCTTTGGCCTTATAGTTGGATGGTTTGCCTTTCTCAGGCATGCTGAAAACCTAGAGCACTCAAAAGTTTTCACATGCAAAACACCTGTGTCTGCTCAGTCCCATGGTGGAATAGAGGGTAGGTTGTAATCAACACCTGGATTTGGTGGGGGTCAACAGATGAGACTGAAGATCCTGTAGATCTCTTCTGTCCAGCTGTGAACAGCTGTAACCATTTTATGGCCTGGTGCTGACCTATTCCTATACTATCTTGCTCAGGTCTACACTACCAGCTAAGGATGTGATTGCCCTGCTCATGCACACATACTCATGCTAACAGCAGTGTAGCCACAGTAGGACTGGTAGCGGCAGAAGAGGCATGAGCTGAGTCATTCATGCCTCCACTGCCACTACCCATGGTAATGCTGCTACACTAGCTTGATGAGAGCTAGCATGAGTATAGGTATATGACCAGGGGAATCATACCACTAGTAACCTGGACATAGCCTTAGTAATCCTGAATGTTTCTTATTCTGACCTTGCCACTATTCCCATAGTTTTGCATAGAAAATACAAATACCATGTCGGTGTTTGTCTCAGCTCTCCCTTACCATACTCAATGAGATCAGAAACCACAAAAAGAAGTCACCTTCACTCTTTGTCCTCCTGTTTGGTCCTAACAGCAATGGCATTTGTGTTTCTATTCTCTCACTCAACCAGAGTAACAGCTCTTAACTGTTAGATTATATTGCTTCATTTTGAAAGCTTTTGCGAGCCTCTGAAGTATAATAATTTTACTTTAGAGAGCATGTAATTTTAAGCTTTTGCATAACACTGCACATTTTTATAGTGTTACTAAACTTTTTAATTTTATTTCCCTATGAAAATTAAGTGCACACCGATGTTATGGAATTTTCCCCTCAGTCACAGTTGGATGAAATTGGAATGGGGTATTATATGGTAGGTTGGGAGTACTGATCTATGCAAATGTAAAAGATTTTCTAGTTCCCTTGTTGCATATCCATTTCACACATAACCAAATCCATCAAATTGTTCATGTTTCCCTTCAGCAACAAACAATCTGTAACCAAAAAAATGTAACAAAAAACAGGTTCACTGTGCATTTTTTAACTACATTCCCCTTGCTACGGGTAGAGTTTACAGTGTAGAAGACCATTAAATTTGATGTTTCACAAATCATATCTGCAAAAATGAATCTGTTTGCAAACACTGGCAGCCTGTAGAGGCCCCTCAAGGTGAGCAGGTAAACAATGCCTTTCCTGATTTGAGTCAGACACAGTATGACCTTTACTAGCTGCCATAAGTAAACTAAAGCACAACTTTCCGAAACAGTTTGTTTTTATATAAAGTAAAGGTGATGTAATGGTTAACCCAGTGCATTATGATTTGGGCTCAATCACTGGCTTTGCCACAGATTTCCTATGGGACTATGAGCTAGTCATTTAATCCCTCTGAGCAATCATTTCCTCATCTGTAATGCAGGTATAATAGCTCCCAGTATTACATGTGTATTGGCAGGATACATTCATGACCATGTGAGGTACACAAACACTATCATGGTGAGGGCCAGATAAGTACAGAGATAGTCTCCAGGCTTTCAAATACCATCGACCTTCACTGCATGCCTCTATTTTTTCCCACTCACATTTTCTTTTAACGTCTGATCCTGAGAGGTGCTAGAAATTTGTATCACCTGTGAATTTAACTAGACATTGCAGCTGCTCAGCATCTTTCAGATTTTGATTTTTAATTAAGTACTGAATCATCCATCAATAATCTGCACCCTTTATTGACCAAAATTAGATTCAAGCATGAGCTGCTGTCCATTTCTACATTACAGGGGTAAGATTTTCTTCTTCTATCTAGCTATCTATCCAGATAGATCTGCAAAGTAGGGACTGCAACAACCCCATGGAATTTTCCTGTCCCCTGGCCAGGGAAAGGGAGAGACGCTGAACCAGGAAGTGGCTGGGGTCGTTGGAAGCTGAAGCAGCAGCCACATGGCAAACGGGGCTGGAGAGAAATTGGAAGCAGGAACAGGTGCAGAGCCATATGTGGAGCAGGCTGCATGTCCCAGATGTTGCAGCTGGGTGCATATCTTTGTGGGACTTATGGGAGAGCAGCAGTGGCTGGGCAGGGAGCCGGTGCAGAGGGGCCCCAACGAGAGACACTTAACTTAGCCTGGCCTGGAAACCTGCAAGCACCTATTTGCTTGGAACAGAGACTGGTTTGGAGAGGGCATTCCAGGCACTAGGCCTGAAAAGTCCTGACTCTCAACTGGATTGCCCCAAGGACCCAAACAAGAACTGCTATAGCTCACTTTGAACTGTAACAGTTCAAGCATCTGAGCCTAGAGTCTTTGCAACCTTTCCCCTTTCCTGACTGCTCTAGTAAAAATGTGTCTGAGTTATTGGGACCCACTAGGGCTAGCATATACAAGGCCTAGCTGCAGAAGCACTGATAGTGCTTGCCTCCGAGACACAGTGCACGGGGCATGCTACCCGCACCTTAGGGTTACACTATCTATCTTAGCTAATGAAAAAACAAAATTTGTGTCCCAAAGGACATTTTGATGTTTCAAAATGTTGAAAGATTTTATTTTTGTTTTTTGACACAGAAGAAAATGTCAAGTTCTGAGTTGGAGTTCTATATCCATCTAGCTGCCTCACTGTCTCCTAGGAATTGTAGTTCAGGTGGCTCATGTCCCCCTTTGTGCCTATTGGCGAGGTTTGCCAACCAGACTACAACTCTCATGATGCCTCAGACTACGATTCCAACTCTAATACTTTTGTCATATTTGTTTCCATCCCTTCAAATAAATCATTCCAAGAAAAGTTTTCAGACATAATAAAATTCTGTATATCTTTCTGATTGTACCAACAACTCAAACCAAAAAGTGAAGTTTGGGAAATCTACATATTAAATACTTTGGGAAAATGTAGGATGATTTTTTACTTTCAGAGGAAAACATAAGTTATTCTGTCCTGTAAGGCCAACCCCAATACATTATGCTGTCAAATCACAGACACAATCGAAAGTGGTACCAAATCATGTTTAGATATTGTTTTTCCACTTATTACCTAGACATTGCATACGTTATTCAAAATAAGCAATTATTCCATGAAAAATAAATGATGCTATTCCTCTGGGGTGCGTTTGTATCTCCCAGCTAGCTAATGTCATACAGTCTATAACTATCATCAGAAAGAAAAAAGTCAGGAAATGTATGTCTTCAGGGAAATATTCCATTAAATCAGTTTTAAAACTATACTATGCCTAGGGCTGACTTTTTTTGAACAGAGGTAGTAGCTTGTAGTGGTTAGAGGATGAGATTGTGAACTGACGCTGCCAGCAGGTAGGGGATCTTGGGGGACAACTACTGCACTGGTGGGGTGCAAAATATACTTTATAAGAAAATGCAAAACAGCAGGGAAAATTCAATAGTGGGTATGGTTTGTTAGGTAGACAAATTGGGAGGGGTTTCTTTTAGTAAATAGTACAGGGGTTTCAATAGTGGGGTACATACAGCGGGGTACAATAGAGTTGGTAACCAATTGACACTGAAGTATAAAATGTAACAGGTAGCTAACATTTCTATGTAAAGGGTGTGTCACAGCAGCTATAAACACCTAACAGTTATGGGAAAATGTGTTAAATAACCACAACTCTAGTGGATGTGTCACGTGGTGTAGATGTAAAATGTGAGTGTGTAGAGAGGAAAGGGTAACCCAATGGGGTTTTATGCTAGACTTCAGTAATACAAGAGGTTTGGCAGCAGTAGGACGCGGTGCACATGTGGGGAAGGGATTAAGAGATGAGAGAGAGAAGGCAGGGTAGAGAGTGAGGTTGGGGGATGGAAGAGGAGCACGTGAGCAGAGAGCAGAGGGAGACTTAAACTCAGGGAGACACAGAGAGCAGATAGGCTGCAAGTTTAAAGCAGGAGCAGAGGGAGATTTAAACTCAGGGAGACAGAGAGCAGGACAGGCTGCAAGTTTAAATAGCAGAGAGCAGAGGAGATTTAAACTCAGGAGACACAGAAAGCAGACAGGCTGCAAGTTTAACAGCAGAGAGCTGCAACGAGTACTGGGGAGCTCGGGGGGAGTGAGCCACAGGTATGACTCATATGCTTAATTAGTTGGCCACTTCAAGTCTTGCATTTCTGGGCAGCGCCCCCCACACCGAGCCCGGGTCTGAACAAAGGAGCCAAACAAAGAAGCAAGAAGCCCCCTCCCTAGGCAGGGCAGTGGCTCCAGTTAGTCTGTACAAGCCACCCCTATGAATAGGGCTGTGACTTTAGTTAGCACAATGGCCAGGAGGGGCTGGCACACAGGACAAACAGAAAGGAGAAGGGAAAAAGGAATGCTAGCAGGGGGACAGCTGTAACAGACATGAACCAGAAGTGCTGGGGTCTGAGTCTCCTCTCACACCAGTGTAGATCAGTATTTAGCTACAGTGATATCAATGGGGTTACACAAGTGTAAAACTGGTGTAGATGGAGGGAGAATCAGATGACTGGGGTTTATGCTTAGCTGAGCAATGATCACATTATGACCGTGAGCAAGACACAACTTCACTGTGACTCAGTTTGCAATGTTTAATATCAAATATTTCTAATTTATATGGACACTCAGAAATGCCCATTCTGAGGACTGGGTACCTTGGCATAATTCAATATAACAGAAAATATACAGTGGACTATTCCTCCCAATTCTGAATAAATACAAACATGCCCCAAACTCCCACAACAAACAACAAAACTTCTTGACCACAACCGTCCACCTTCTCAAATGCCTAAAAGACTGGTCCTGCAGCATGCCCTGAAGTTTAACAGATTAGGAGTAACATTTTCAAAAAGCCAACCACGGTCCAGACTTTTTAAAGTATTTAGGCTCTAATGGGACTTTCAAAAGTGCTTAAGGAGGTTAGGGGACAAGTAAATGGAAGTAAGGTGCTTAAGTCATGTAGGTGCTTTTATAAATGCCTTCTTGCTGCAAAATTCGGCCAGAAAAGATTTCTCAAGATATTTCTGGTACTGTACTTTCTGATTCAGATGAGGTCAGAAATCTCATGTTAGTAATTTGAAACTTCTGCTTTCAATACCAGCTGGAACATGAACCACGGAAACCAATGAGAGAAATAAAAAGTGAAGGGGAAACAATACCTGCACTTTTTCCAAACTTGAAAAAAAAGTTGTGCTACAATATGAAGGTTGGCAAATGTGAAGGTTAGTTCCACTTTTAACTAAACCAGTTCAACCATCTTCAGTGAATTAAGAAAAGCAGGAGCTCAAAACCCAAGTTTGGGTTTGGTTCAAAAATATTCCATCAACATTGTGGTTTTTTCATGCATAACTGGGTTTTTGACAAATTTTTTTTTCAAAGTCTGTATGTGTTTAATAGAAAACTGACTTTTTTTTTTCATTGAAAACTGAAATGTTTTGGCCAAAAAATGGAACTAATTCTATCTGGATATATTACTACAGTGCCTCGTGGAAGAAGTAATTCTGTTTCCTCATGTCACTATTCTCTTCTATGGGCTGACTCTCAGACCAAGCTACATTTTCTATGATCCACCACAACTAGGGACTCCCATAATGTACTACCTCCCCAATCCAAAGGACAAACAGTGATGCATCATGGGAGATGTAGTCCAACTGGGGAGCCCAACCCAGAGAGGAGTGTGAGGAGATGAGAAAACTGAACTACAACTCCCATCATACACCACAGCAATATTTCCAAATCTAAATATTTAAGATTTTGGACAAAAATTTTCAGTATTTGAATTTTCACTGATTTCTCAGCCCCTCCCCCACTCCGCAGGAATAAAAAAAATGGACCAGCTCTACTTAGGGTCTGTCCTGGCTTTGTCACTAACCTGCTGGGTGAGCCTGAAGAAAAACTCTGTGTTTCAGTACAATAGGAATAATTATTAACTATGTTTCTTTCATAGGCTTATTAGATCTATGAATGAAAGGGCCCTGATCCAGCAAAGTGCTCAAGAATGACCCAAAGACGGGCTCTGTATAAGCTTGAAAACTTGTCTCTATCACGAACAGTATTATCAATATTACTTTAACCATTTCAGAATCTGCGGAACTTGCTTTTTAGGTTATATGCTTAATAACAGGCTTTACTTTGACATATTAAAAGGAATTACCGATAATTATTAAGTTTAAATTCTGCAGGGCTAAGATAGTGAAGCCTTCTGTGCATACCAGCTTATTTCTGTTAACATGATCTAAAGCACATTTATTTCCATTGACTTGTATGCTAGCATCTTGTTGAAAAATGTCACAATTAGAAAAAGAACTCTGCTGAGGGTTTGATGGCACAGTAAGTGGCTAGCTTTGCACCTCTGGAAGTCTGGCTTTAAGTGAAAATGTCTCTGTTGCTCTCAACTTATTCTCTACTGAGCATTTTTCTATATCACAAAATCATTGCAAAACTTAGCATGATTAACACAGCAGTCTCCACTGAGGGGAGAACTGGGAATGGGATAGATGAGGGGGCTGCAGAATTGATCATCAGTGCTTCGGCACCAAAGTGACCAGCCGTGATTATATGGTGTTTGATGCGCAAGAGAGAAAGAGAGAGAGAGAGAGAGAATGGAGGTAAATTTCCAGAAGTAGGTAGGGAAGCTTGCTCCAGTAACTGTCTAAAAGCTTGACTGGTGAGTTCCTGAGCCTGCTGGAATGTGCCAGTACCCTCATCACTCAATGGGAGTTGAATTCAGGCAATTGGCACCTTTCAGATTTGGGAATTAAGGACTGGATACTCCCTTCCACTAACATGTGTGAAGGTCATAGCCAAAATAAAGCCTCTTCAAGGCCTGATGGCTTTGTGAACAATTCCAGAAGGAAACAGAAAGGTCCGTACTTGGCTCTAGCCCATGCTACTAGTCCTTTATTAGTCTACTGATTAAATTCAACTACAAAACGAAGTATTACTTATATTCCTTTAAAAATATTTTCCTAACAATCACATTCTCCTACATTAATGATCTCATTTGTTTTGTTTTTCATGAGAGTCTTTTG
Source organism: Chelonoidis abingdonii (assembly GCF_003597395.2). Lineage (NCBI taxonomy): Eukaryota > Metazoa > Chordata > Testudines > Testudinidae > Chelonoidis > Chelonoidis abingdonii. The sequence continues at coordinate 20,835,951 of NC_133771.1, forward strand.
AAGACAATTGGGAAATTATTTAGCTTACCGGAAGATATTAGAATTTGTCAAGATCTTTGCTGCTGGTGGTGTTGTACTGTGCCGTGTTAATGTAGATGAGCAACAAATGTGCTTCTGTAAATTAAATCTGACTCTGGTAGCCCCATGAATAACCCAAGGCACAAAACTGGGGAACTATACAGAGAGAAAGACAATCTCTCTCATTGCTTTACTATACAAACCCTAATTAGTCCCAAAGGTTTTTTGGAATAAATTCAGGTAGGTAAAGCATAGAAACTTTTTGTCAAGCAAACTATGCAAAAAGTAGGACAGTGACAAGAAAAGAGCTACAAACAATTCTAGGCTTTTATTCTAAGAACAGAAATATTTATATACCAGCAGAACTATCCAACCACAGAACAGGGACAGTCACTGTACATAAGTTAAAGTGCAGCAATTAATATCTTTAATTGAGTTCATCCTGATAAATTAACACAAACCCACCAATCCACAAGAGAAAAATAGCACATCTGTTTCCTTATTTATCACAGATAGGGAGATCATTACCACTTCACAGTAGTGAGGTTGCCAGTTAAATAAAGAACTTTACAGCCATTTGACTATCTAGGGGAAGTTACCTTTCCCAAAATATCTAACACAGTCTCAGCTCCCAGGACTGTGGGCCGGTCATGGGGCTTTTACTTGCACTGAGTATTGCCTTATTCTGCAAGTTATCCCATTGTAACCAATGACAGGATCCAATTTTAGGAAAAGACAGAACAATGCAGAATAGCTACCAGCACCTCATGACAAGCAGATGATACTGAACTTGATGTGCAGTGAGAGAAATCCTGATGTCCTGCATTAGCTCGCAACTGTTCATAGTCTGTGATTAAGTATCCATAGACTGTTTCCCTCTGCTCCACTTCTGACTGTTGAATGCAAATCTGCGAATCTGAAAATGAAAACTTTCTTTCTGTAGTCAAATGCTTGACATTTTCCATTATTTGGAAACACACACTCTCTGTTATCTCTGTTAACACTCTGTCTCACTTTAGCCATTGGAATTGTCCACTTCTACATATAGTTTATGCCCATTAATGATGTGATCCTCTTATATCACTCTAACAAGAACAAGCGTATGGGTACAATTTCCAAAATGCCTACGTAACTTAGGAGCCTAAGTGCCTTTTTCAAAAGGTCAGACTTTTAAAGGTATTTAAGCACCTAAAAATGCAGACAGGTGTCCATTGCAATCTTCAAAAGCACCGACTTACCTAACTTCCATTGATTTCACTATACCAGACTCTCCAAAAGAGGTGGGAAGGCATTGATATAAGGAATGAGGTTATGGCCTTGCTTCCTCTCCATCTTGTACAGTGCAGATGGAGGGAGGTTGCACTCAGTCTTCTGGTCTTTCTCCCCAGTTATGACCTTTAACCACTTTGAGGGGGAATAAAATAAAACAATCTTTACTTTTATTTATGACAATTCAAGCACCCAAATTACTTTGCCCAGCTAGAATACCAGTGATGGACAAATATAGTTCAGTAAAACAGCAGTTGTTCGTAGGTTTGATGCTTAGGAATAGATTTTTCCTCAGGCACTTTCTTCCTCATCAGCTCACGCAGCATTTTCTGTTTATGCACTCAGTAACATCCAGTGATCAATTACGCAGCTGTACTGGGAATAAGGGGAAATAATAGTGTATTGGCAGATAAAAAAATAAAAATGAAGCATTCTTATACTTAGTGTCAGTATTATTAAATATCTGTGCCTTGTTTATTTTCTGTAATATGCCATGCACAACTATACATAATAATAATTATAATGATCATTAAGAATATATGTTATTCTTTATTTGTATTTTGGTAGCATCTAGAGGCTCTAATAAGGAAAAGGTTTTTTTAGTGCTAGATGCAACAGCCTACCCGTCGAAGATCTTGGATCTTCAGCTTCAAAGCATTGGCTTCTGTCAATGAAGTTAAAGGAATATTTTGGTTAAGTGGCAGCAGCTGTAGGATATTATCCTCTATGTGGACCAGACACTACACAGGTATGTGACACAGTGTGTTACACAGGTATTGTGCAAACGCAGAGATATATAGACACATTTGTTATCTCACAATTTAATTATATTTTTACTGGAAATCCCACAAGGAGCTGTATAAAAATATAATATAGTATGAGAACGACATTTCAGCATTTATAATACATGTATAATATACAAAGAAAGGAGCTACACATTTAAAATATTTACTGTACATGCCATTTTTAATGCTAGTAACATATGAGTTCAGTATATCTTGATGCTGGTGGAAAGCAGTTGTGTAAAATATCACCAATTAAATATAAAACCTTGAGAAACTCACCAAGTTCTTGTGGCACCTTAGAGACTAACAAATTTATTTGGGCATAAGCTGTCGTGGGCTATAACCCACTTCATCAGATGCACGGAGTGGGAAATACAGTAGGCTGATATAAATACACAGCACATGAAAAGATGTCATCTGTTGGAAATGAACCACATCCACCCTAACTGAATTGGCCCTGTTAGCACTGACCCTCCCACACTCGGTAAGGCAACTCCCATCTTTTCTCCCAACTTGCAACTCAGGACAAAACTTAAGAGTCTGCAAAACCAGGCTGCTCAAAACCAACACCATTATTTCACAAGCCAGTGTGAACAAAGCATGCTGGATTTCTCTCAACTCTGAAACTAGCGTCTATGGTCAGTTCTTGTTGGCTCTACCAATGTGGAACAACAGAGACTTTTCCTAAGATAATGTAGCCACTGATTGCTTCTCCCCGCCTCTCCCCCTCCTCCCTTGGGCAAGACTGTGCTGGTTGGTTTTTGTTTTGTTTATTTTAAATACTTTTGAAAAGAAGTTTCACTTTCAAAAGCCATTTCAAAAGACCCTTGTGTGTCAAGTTCAAAGCCACTGTAAACATAACCAGAGGGTCTCAGGCGACTGACAGAAAAGAATGTGTTCTTTTTAAAGTCAATTAAAGTGTAACACCAAAAATGGTTTTTTGCTATTACTTCCTTCCCTTCCCCCTCCCTTCTTTTCCTAGTATTCTATTGCTTACACACATTGCTGAGTTGTGAGCCTTATGGGATGCCTCAATTTGATTTTCTTCTTGTGTGTTGAGTTTTCTTCTCCCTCAGTGCTTCACCCCATATGCAGGAAAGACGTGGGATTTCTTCTCAGCTCACCTCCATTAGCCTTCTCTGCCTGCCATATGCCCCTAGGAGGGATCTGAACTGCTTGTCCTGGGACAGAAAAAAAAAATCAGAAAAATGTAGATTCCAAAACAGAGGGAAAGAGAGAGAGAGCAAATGGGACAAAAGAAAAATTGGAGACTGGGGTGGATCTTGCAGTCTCCTGTTGGTTGCTTTTTCTGCTATATTACCCTTCTTCTCCCTTGGTGTGTAAGTTGCACTCCTTTTACATACCCACTGGTTACCTGATCAGTGCAAGTTACACTCTCTTCAACTTGCTTATTTTCTGCTAACTTATACATGATCCACATGTTACACAATTACTTATTCACTGCTAGGTCTGTCTTAGTTGTTAGTTGCAAAAATTTTAATCAGGTTTTTCAATTTAACGCATTGGCCACACAGGTTTTTAAATTGTGACCTCAGCTCTTTCAGCTGTGAATAATTACAGAAACTTTCTTGATTTCTGTGACTGTGGAAGTAAGAATTCTCCAAGTAGTTTACGGAAACAAATTTCAATCTGGGTTGTTCATGGCCTGTTCCCTATTTCTGTGTGTCATCTAAGTCATACAGTATCGTTTCTGCACCCTGATTGGTTGGCTGTTTTTAAAAAGGACAAAAAGGAATAATGAACAGCAAACAAATCATTTCCTAGTATGAATTTTCAGACAACTAATTTCCTGTGTTAAAATTTGTAAAATAAAGAGGTTTGTAAATATTTTCATTAAGCCCTGGAGGCTTTCTTAACACTCACATACAATAAATAATAACACAACCCCACAGAGAGTAGTGAACAAAGTTGCTTATTTTCAAATTACTTTTCCTATAGCTGTATTCCCTGCTGAATTTAGTTCACTGTCTCCTGTTCCAAAAACACAGGCATGCAAGTTTATACTAACTGAACTCTTAGAGGTAACATGTAAACATCTGAGCAATACATACTAGGGTGTATATGCAAAGAGACCAAAACATTACACAAGTAGCATTGAGAATCTCTCACCCCAAGAACCTTGAAGTCTTTGAATACATTTAGAACCCATACCATGAGCCTCACAACGTTACCTTCTAAAGTGCCAGTCAGTCTTTTTTTAATGATTATTATTGAGTCCCAGTCATGGACCCCATTCTGCGAGGTGCCATACAAACTCTAAACAACATGACATTTCCTGCCTCAAACAGACGGACTGAATGGGGAGTACAAAGAAACACAAACTGTATCGGTCAGCATGATAGGCTATGGTCTCAACACACAAGCAGACTAACCACTGTCAAGTTTTTTGTAGGCCCTGATCAGGTTCACAGTAATAAATGCTAGTTACTGAACAGACACAAAGACATATCCCTGTCCCAAAGAGTATCTTTCATTATTTTTCATTCATTATTATTCAAGATGTTGATACCCTTCTACTGAATAGGCCATGAAGAGTCACACTGAAATGAATGACTACTTGTGGATTAAGCTGCTACTAAACCAGAGGATGGATATCAGACTCTTGCCTTATGTGGCTGATTTATTAACTTAGATCATATTATAATCAGTTGAAATAAAAGACAGACAATTGATATTTAAAGCCCTATCTGATTCAGTGTAGATAAAGGATATTTTATAACTAGGATTCAGACAGACTGCAGCTCGAGTTGTACACTTTCAAATATTCCATATGAAACAAACCGTGCATTAAATTGGAATGAACTACAGAATTTCACAGTGGGAAGAATGCATTAGATTAAAATTTTGCATAGTCTTAAATATGTGCTTAGAAGCATAGAGTGTTGCAGGAGAGTTAAGTACCATACAAAGTTATTTAAAGTGCTAGTAATTGACGTTATCATTTACAAACACATAAACAGATACAAATACTTGCAATCTCTGCCAAATTAATTCTCAGCTCAGAACTCGCTTGTGTTAAGATACTAAATTACTTGTATTGAATTACCAGACAAAAAGTTATCTGTCTGACTTGTAAGTCTAAGGTTATCTAACAAACATGAACAAAATGGTATCTGTAAAGTGGATAGTGATAAAGAATTGGCCACTGCTCCAACCAAATAAATTACCCATTTAAACTAGAAATCTGCAGGATCACCATAGCTCAGGATGAGTGCTTGAAATGAAGCTGGGAAAGAAGGGAGATTTCCCTAGCCCTGCTTAGCACAGCCCCATCTCTGGATACTGATAACCCATTCTTGCCATTGATGATTTTGCCTGATTAAGCAATACAACACACCTATGAAGGACGTAAGTAAGTATTCTCTCCATATTATAGTTAGGACAACTTAAGCACAGAGGATCTCAATTTTCAAAGGGCTGGGCTGGCTCAAATAGGTACTGAGGGGGCCCAGATGTAGGCACTGAAGGAACATGAGCATCCAGCAGTTCTGTTGTCAGTTGTATACACAACCTATTGTCTCGGCCATCTCCATTTCTACTTATGGCACTTCTCTATCAGCTCAGGGGCTGATGATGTCATCCTACTGTTCTGGGACACGAGGACCATGTGATGGGATTGGTAAAGTGTCAGAAATAACCTTAGATGGTGCAGTTTGCAAGTATGAAATTTTGAAATGGGCACATTGGGTAGAAACAGTAGTGAGGTTTTGAAAATCCTTTTGCCCAAGTGCTCAATTGGCAGCCAAGAGCACATACCCTTTTGTGCACCCAATAAGGATAGCAGATTTTCAGAGCAGTAGAAATGACTACACTTTTGCTTTGAAAATTGCTCAGTGGCTCCCCACACATTTGCTTTCCAAATTCCCAGAACACCCTAGTTGGGGCACTTTGAGAATTCCTCTGCAAGTGACTTCCCCAGGACTGTACAGTGCATCACTGGCAGAGCTGGGATTAAAACACAGGTGCTGCTACTCCACCTTTGCAAAGGTTGTTGACACTTTTGTTTTTACTCATTTCCTTTTACAAAAGCACAGCTCTGATTTTCAGAAAGTGTTGAGCACCACCCTTTAATAGTCAAGCTCCTTAGGATGACTCATGTTGAACAACCTGGGAATCTGCCCAGTGAGTGAAATGCACATAGACCCAAAGGCTGTGACTCTGCAATTGGATTTGGAAAGGTAGACCCTATGGCTCCTGTGGGTCTGATTTATCAGGTTTTGGTCTGAACAGCAATGCAAAGTATAAAAATGATGCTAGCAAATTCACAACACAGAGATACACACACACACATTATCCTAACCCAACCATTTCCATTAGCACTGCATTAATAGCCCTAAGCTAGTGTTTCCAACTATTTCATGGCGATTACATTTCTGAAATGAAAATAGACAGTAGCCTTTAAAAGAACATCATAAACATTTTAAAAAATAAATAGGGAAGCCAATAAACCTATGGGATTAGATTTATTGAGGAAGAGCTGGTACTGCCACATAGAACATTATGCTGTTAAAATGAGTGCAAGTACCTCTAAATTGCTGACTGTTAACATGGATTTCACTGAATTAATCTGTGCTTTCAGCTACTTGTTTAAATACAGCCATCATGTCTGCAAGAGAATAAGAAGCAATTTTGCAGATGTTCCCTTTAAATGTGTCTGCTCTGCCCCAGTCCTGGCATCTTTGTTCTGTGGCCATTTCACAATGCTAAATAGGTTAAGGCCTAGGATTTTCCCCAGATTAGCATCTGTGGAGAGGGAGGCAGCTCTTTTTGGGGAGGTAAAGTCTATATGAGGGGAGAAGGCAGGCTGAACATGGATGGGAAAGGCTTAGAGGAAAGAGCATCCCACCAAAACAATATGGGGGAAAAATACAGAACTAGGCCATTTTACTAGAAGAGAGAGAATGTGAGTGTGTGAGAGCAGTTGGCTTTTAGTTTATGCAGTAGAGGTTGATGCACTACACTCTGGAGGTCCCTGGTTCAATCCTGCCCACCAACAACCAGGGACTGTCAGCATTACCCCATCATCTAAATAATAGATAGGATGAAGCTGGAAATTGCTAGAGCAATATGGTTGACCCAAGATGTGAGGATGCATTGCTCCAGGGATAGTATTATCTCTGGCATGATTCTTTTCCCCCTGGGTTCACTCTCAAACTTTTCCTAGTCTTCCTCCTCTCCACTAGTGCATCCCCAGCCCAATGGGGTCCAAAGCAAAGGATTTAAAAAATAAAACAGGAGCACTGAGAGGGTTGAGCGAATAATAATAATACCTAGCTTTTACAACTAATTATACAAAGGAGATCAATACCATTATTCCCATTTTACAGATGGGGAAAGTGAGGGACAGAACAGGGACATGACTTGCCCAGTGACCCAGCAGACCAATGGCAGAGCAAGAAACAGAACCTAGACCTTCTGAGTGCCAGTGCAGTGATCTAACCACTAGGCACCAGTGCTTAGATGTTTATAGGTGACAGGGTGGGGGACAGTTGGAGGAGGTTTTATTATTCTATGTTATAACTGTTGCACAAAGCAGTTTCTTTGATTTGTTTCTGTAACTATTTGTAAACCCTTCCTCCCTCCCTCCCTCAGCTTTCTTTACAAATAGGGATTAGCTCCTGCCGGGAATTCTTCCTGAACCTATAAATATATAAATGAATGAAAAACAACATTACATTTCATTAGTCTTTGCCCTTTCCTGCACACAGAGCAACTAATAAATAAGTTACAGACTGTAATCCTCATAGACACAGCCTCCAGCACTTCTCATTTGGAGTCTCACTCACCAAAGGGCAGTTTACAATGGTGCATGGGTTAAGATCATGGTCCAGTGGAGAAGGGTTCCTCTTCATACAGCTAGATGAGAAAATTGTTCCATGACTGCTGATTCAATGAGAAAAATAGATTAAGATTCACAATTATTTTCATATTCTGAAAATGTGTTGTTAGATGCCCGATCTTAGGCAAGCGATACTGTTTTCCTGTAGCTGTGTAAACATTAATATAGACAATAAACTGCTGAATTCTGCAGGGTTTTCTTAAATTACCATTACATACAAATAAAACAAGGGCCAGGACCTCATCTGCTGCAAATGAGCAGAGTTACATGAATATTCATCAGCTGAGGATCTGGCCCTTAAGCTTATACAAAGCAGAGCTGTCAAAAAAACTCTTCCCTCTACTAAATAAAAATACATCATCCAGAGCGTTGCTACTTTGCTTCAGATGCTTTCATGCTACTTGAAATCTCATTTTTCTGCCAATTTTTGTTTGGGTTTTTTGCTTTGAAACATGCATGCAGCCAACTGCTGCTCAAGAAATGCTACCCATGAAATTTCAGGTGAAATCAATATGTTGGCCACAGTTGTAAAATTTCCTTTATGTTTTGTAGGAGAGGGGAGAGAAGAATGTATGCTGCTGCTGCCACTGTCCCATTTAATTCTTTTCAAGTTCTCTTTTCCAAAACATGGTGGATATTGACTCTCCAGGCCTTTTCACTTTATGCAGCCATTTAGAACCCTTGCAGAGTGGGTGCACAGTGTGTGTGAAATGCTGCTACCAATGTCATTAGAAAATTCTTATTTCGAAACATTTTATATTGTACTCAATATGCATAGGAGTGCATGACCACACAAGCTGCAAGGCAGTGCAAAATCAGGTCTTGTGTCTGATCTTACCATTATATTAGGAACTAAACTTGATCAAGGGTACAGACAGTCATGTAAACACATAAATGGGGAGAGAATCCATTGTCATATGTTTGTTTTACTCCAGATCTGAGGATCAAAACCAGAACTTATCATAGTCCTTTATCAGGAGCATACCTAGGTTTTATTCCAGAATAGGATTCAATTCAGTATATCGTCATGTTGTTGGTCCCGCCCCACACCCTCAGCCCTACATTTTCAGTTCAAAGGGGCACCTTGTAGTGTCACTTTTATTGTTATTGGGCCAGACCCCACCTGATACAAATCCATAACTTCCACTGAATTAAAGGTACCTAAACTGATTTATAGCCATTGAGGATCTGGCCTGTTATATTTTTGCTGGCACAACTAAATATGATAATTAACGGTCATCCCAGAATTATCCAAATAGTGCTAGTTATCTCAGTTCTGACAAGCTGAAGAAAAGTTTGTTAATTCCTCCTATGCAAGAGAAATGAGTGAATGCCATCACTGAAGGCAGCATGCCTGCTTTGTTTTATGCACAGGGCATTATGTTTTTGAATAGGGAATTGCAAAACCAGTCACTTGCAAAACCAACAACACTTGCAATTGCCACACAAGACTTCATCTCTCATGGCCAAGCTCCCAAATCAAACTGTTTTCCATTGCTGTGTAGAACACCTCCCATCAAAAAGCCACTCCCCCCACACTCCCCCTGACTGCATGGACTTCTTTTGTTTTCAGTGCTGAACACGGCTTTGTCAGCTGGTTCATGGTATTCTTGAGTATATATAATACTTTGCAGTCCACTGTATTTTTATACACTTCTTTGCTGCTTTTTAACTTCCATCCATTTCACAGGGCATTCATCAACTTAGTTGCAGAATTCCAGACTGGCTGCTAACTTAATACTTACTCTTCATCTTGTGATGTTACTTATTTTGTTCTTCTGACTCCCCAGGGCTCGTGATTTGCATATGGTTGACAGTTTATTTATGTGTTTCTGTATCATGTTAGGGCTTAAATCTGTTTGGAGATGTTTATATACAAGGAGAATTAGTTAACATCTAACTCTGAATCTTATAATTACAGATGAATGAGTACATGAGTAACCGTGCTCACCTCAGGCTTTCTGAACCAGCAGAATAATTAACCAAGCACCTCATGCACACTTGCCTGAAGAAGGAAGTATCTCCAGAAACATAATGTAACAGCTCTGGGAGGCATTGAGGCTATCTAGCCTAGCTGGAAAAAAAATTGTTTTCCCCTCTTCACTTCGAATGACACTTGGATTCTATCTAATTGCTTCTTTTTCTCTTAGATCTTAATCACTTGTATCATGCTATACAGAAAAGAACCTCATATTGAAATAGCATTGAAGATCATAGGATAACAAGATAGGGAATGGTCTTCTTGTCTGGACTATTGTCCTACAGAGATAGGAACATGAAAGTATAGCCTCACTAAGGCATCTCTCCCCCACAGTAGTGAAACTGATAGGATAGTGCTGAGACACAATGGCATGGGGCAAGGTTTCAAGTGATGCTTTGTAGCTTATAGCTGTTCCATGAGTGAACAGAGGGATTGAGTTTGCAGATCTGGCAATATTGCACTTTCATGAGCAATAAATCCATTAAAAGCACCAAGCATCTTACCTGTAAATTGTTTTGTGCCACTTACTCTGTCCTTCGCTAGAGGTCAGGTTTAGAAGAAGAGAGGATTTTATTAACAAAGAATAGAACAAGAGAATGTGAACCCAACTCCTCTCACCCCCTAAATTACTGTACAATAAAATCCTAAATAAAATATGTATATTTCCAGTAGTAAAGAACATCTTTGTGACCTCCATCAAAGGCTGAAGGACATTAACAAAAGACACTGAATGTATTTTATGTGTCAACATCTGCTTCATGCAGAGCTCTCATAACTCACAAGTGTAGTTTACATCACATAGCTGACAGCCTATCAAGGCCCCTAAAGTGTGATATTAGCCTTTCAATTGTGTAGCAAAGACCAAAACAAAAAAACCCACAAAAAATAGCAGTAGCAGCACGGTGAGATGAAGATCACTTCTTTGTCATGGATACAACAGATTGACCTTGGGGCTCAAGGAACGAGGAAGGCCTGCCTATGGGAGGCATTGTGTCGAATGTACTAAATCCATGTGCTGAAGACAACAGTCACTGTTGACTTCTGTCACAGTTAAGGGGCTAGTTACAGCTCTGTGCCCTTTCTGGTCTCTCTGAATGTGTTTCCCCTCAGGTCTTGGGCCACTTGACCTTATCTGTCTCAAGGTAGTATCTCGCCATTCTTTCACCCTTAGACTGGGATCCAGGTATATTAACCACCTAGCACACTGCAGATGCTGCTGGGCTTTGGGCATTTTCCTTTCCTCCCATTGGGAACCTGTAATCAGTGCCACTGAGAAACAGCCTCCTTGAAACAAAGTATTTTTATTTAGCAGTCAGTACAAATTAACCAAACCACCACCACCACCAACAACAACAATAAAAACCCAGAGAGAAAGTATTTCAAAACAACAGACAACTTATATTCACATCTTTCTTACCTAAGGTAAGATTTGATTGACTAAGGCACTGCCACCCAATAAGGGTGACCTGGCCAGGTGTAGCTCTTTCTCACAATCTGGCAGGTTCCTGTGTCTGAGCATCTCTTCCAGTCTGGTTCTCACCACTTGAGAGACTCTATGTCTATGTCCTTTTATCCTCCTGTGATGATGCGGTTCTGGCGGGACCCAGCTGAGAGTGCCAATTCAGGACAAATCGCTTAAACAGGGCAGTTACAGCCCAAGGCTGGGGTTTTTCCACCTCTAAGGCAAACCAAACCAGCCAGACAAAGAGGACTTTGGCCTCTTCCCACTAGCTAACCACAAGTCACACAAGCAATTCCCTTAGACACAAGTCACACAAGCAATTCCCTTAGACACTATTTCAAATTTGATGACAATATATATCTCCAGATCAGTGGCGCTGCTATGGGCAC
>NC_133771.1:20849676-20971509 GCF_003597395.2 Chelonoidis abingdonii
TGGTCCTTAATGGGCCATCAAGCAGGCTAAGCAGAGCTAACACCAACTTGTCTGGGATGTCACCCAGAAGCATAGCATAAGTTTGAAGTACAGACAGAACAGAGCCAATATTCATAACTTCAACTACAAAAATGATACATGCATACAGACAGCATAATCATAACCCACAACCTATAACCTGGTCTTAGAAACGTCATTGTACCGCCCTTTATACAAGATTTGGTGCTACTACAGAACTTTGGTTGCAACCATGTTCTATATGGTCCCAGATTATATCAATAATGTCTCACCTCCCATGTTCTTTCCCAAGTGGGTCCAGACCACTCCTCAACTCCCACCCCCTCCACACACACAGTTCTGACCAGGAGATCGGGCTAGTATCACTCAGACTACACACTCTGGCATTGTCTCTTAACAAACTTTAACTGAAAGTTATTAGGCAATTATTAGAAGGAGCCTGCTCCTTCTTGCCCTTGATGGGTAGGCTCTGCTACTCAGACAGACCCCAAGAGTGAAACATCCATTTTATTCTAGTTATGTCATACAGAAACATTATGCCAGTGGCAGATCTGAGGTGTACTGAAAATTAAAAATTACAAGTTGTCACTTTAAATCCAAAGGGGTTTGCTGGTACAGCTTGCAGGAAAGGTGTCACTGAGGGAAGCATGAGATCTGGATACTTCGTAGCCAGTCAGCAAAGAGCCAGCCTACAACAAGGTGAATTGACTTGTGCCTCTTGGTTTTAGGGAGCAGTCTGTATTGTCTCTTTTTGGTTCTTATGTTAAACTTCTGGATTATCAGAAATAAAAGAAATAAAGTACCCATAGGTTGTAACCTTCTAGAAAGTCTTTTAGGTTTTTAATCTAACTTCTTTATGGTTATGCCATGAACATACCAACCATTAAAGAACACTTCTATATTTGAAACTTAATTTTGGTAAAACACAGTTTCCTCACACACCATTAGAATCAGGATTAGAACCCTGGTTCTTCAGTTTCAAAATCATAGGCATCTTTTATGGGAGCTGGTAGAGAGCTCTTGTAGCTTGGGTAACTAGCAGGCCCAATCGTCTTTCTTTGGGTTAGGCACCAGACAGCATCATTATGCATTTGTTCATTCACACACAAAAAAACCCAGTGTATTACACTGTTCACAACAGCTCCAGGGAAAAGGGGAAACAAGCACAGTGACAGCATCCACTACAGACTTTGGTCTGGGAGCAAAATAACCTTTCCCTCACACTGGCCCAACTATTCCAGCCTATGCAGGGTGACAGTGCCTAGCCCTATGGCTTTTGTAGCACTGCTGTCAACAGTAGAGTGCTCAGGTTCTTGTTTTCTGTGAAGGTGAGAACTGCACCTGGGCCTGACCTTTGGAGAGGGCTATTGGTGTGGCTCAGGAACAGGGGGCAATACAGAATTTCTTTCACCTCAATTTCATAACTTACTATAGCATTTGTTATCTTAAGCCTTCCCTTAGATGACAGCACAAGTGTGGGCATGTGTAGCTACGTGCGCAAGAGAAAAGCAGGTTGTGACCGCACCACAGTGAAAGGCTCTGGCAGCAGGGAGGCTGCAGGATGCTATACAGCTAAAAATAGCATGGGCATATAGACAGCCATGTAGGGTACATACCCTAAGGTTCTGGTATATCTTTACTCTACATAACTAAACAGTGCCTAACTGTCTATACTGCCATTTATGTCCACCCTGTGTGCAGTGTATGTACTCTATATGCTGCTGTAAGTGTAGACATAGCCTTATTGTCACTGTGAACAATAGATTACACGGGGTGGGGAGTGAAGGAGACAGAAGGAGTCTGACAGCCACATCTACATTCCCGATTAAAAGAGTGGCACTCTATCTTACATGCCATTAATACAAATTCAATACCTCACAATAATATGTATCTGAAAGGTAGCCCAAATTCACTATAAACGTTGTGTGGCTATCTGTGGACATTCTCCTGCCCACCAATGAAAGGAATGAGTCTGTGGGAGTTTCTACACATTTCATTATCAGCAGCAGCTACTCTGTTCAGCCAGATGGATGACTACTATGTCCAATATGAATCAGGTCCTTAGAAAAGAATATAGGCACGTACTCCTGAATTTGCCCTAATACAACCAGGTGAATCCGCAAGGGTCCAGTCCACATTCAACCCAACCACCTTCAGTCTACATATGTGTAGTTTAATTAGCACACACAAATCTACTTACTTATTGATGGGACATAATTAAGAAGAAGTATTGGAGATAAATGCTACAACTCAGACTTAGCTCAACCTTGTGCAAGGGTATAAGGGAAGTATTATATGTTGCAATAAATATCATGTTTAGGGCAACATAGGCAAGACAAGGTTAAAGTGGCTGTTTTAGTTTTGGTTTCCTTTGCTGCTCATTCAGAAACTTAAATGTAACTGCCTTTTATTATATACCTATAAGAAAATGAACCTGATATGGAATCAGATAGATTGATTGATCTCTCTGTCTATCCCATCTTCATTACTATGGTGTCCCTTCACCCACTATTAACAGATAGGTCCCCAGGAAGTTAATTTTTCAATTAAAAAAGAGCAGTATTAGCAACTTTAAACCAGATCTTGCAAGGCAGTAAAGACCATTGAACATCTACAGCTGCTGTTCATGTCAGTGGATTTGCAGGTGCTCAGCACTAGCGCAGCACATCTTAGGATTCAGCCCTTACTGAACCTGTCATAAAAAAGTTTGAAATTTCACTTATAGCTCTTTATTTGTGGCTGAAATATATAAATGAGTAAGCGTTAGACACACAGGGCCAGATTTTCAGCTGAAGTGAATTGGCCTTCCCTCATTTGAGGCCATGTACAATATGCCATACCTGAGATTATGCAGGTAAATGATGTAAAGAGAAGTAGCAGAGGGTGGAACCAGGCCATGCTACACGGGAGTTGGCTATCAGGCTGGTATTTTGGGCAATAAATCAACTTGTAAACATCCTCCGTTGCTAATTGCTATTGCTTCAAGGCTATTAGCAATGAAATATTTGATTTAATTGTATAATAAATTCATAGTTCATAAATAAAGGTGTTAGGAATAACTTTAAGCTCTTTATTAACTTTAAGCATATGAATACAGCTTTTAACCATTTATTTGTTTTCATTTAAATGAAAATGTCTAGAGAAGAAAACTTATCTGTGTAATAGGAATGGCAAACGTCTATCAGTATTGTCAAGGTCCTTCCCACTCTGAACTTTGGTACAATGTGGGGACCTGCATAGACACTTCTAAGCTTAATTACCAGCTTAGATCTGGTATCGCCGCCACATCACACAGCACTACTTTTCTGCCCTGTGGTAGTCTTGAGAGACTTCACCAATTTCCTGGTGAACACAGATCCAAACCCCTTGGATCTTAAAACAAGGAGAAATTAACCATCCCCCCCTTTCTCCCACCAACTCCTGGTGGATCCAGATCCAACCCCCTTGGATCTAAAAACAAGGAAAAAATCAATCAGGTATTTAAAAAGAAGGCTTTTAATTAAAGAAAAGAAAAGTAAAAGAAACCCTCTGGAGATATTAGCATACCAGCTACTCTCACAGACAACAGATTCAAAACACAGAGGATTTTCCCCGGGCAAATCTGTAATACACACAAGAATACCCAAATTTGATAATTCCCTTAATGGTACCAAGACAAGTTACAAAGAAAATAAACATAAACCTATTTATCCCTTTCTAAAACTTACTATTCTGATAAGAGGCTGGTTCCTTGATCTTTCTCACTCTGGCTGAAACTGAAACTCTAAACAAAGGAAAATTTCCCTCTTTCCTTCTGAAACATCTTGTTCCCCTATTGGTTCTTCTGGTCAGGTGTTAGCTAGGCTAGGTGAACTTCTTAACTCATTACAGGTAAAAGAGGCATTAACCCTTAACTATCTGTTTATGACAAGTATATGCAGCAAAGAGCACAGAGGCACCTGTACAGCACTGCCTGTTTTCTCTGAACTGTCTGGGTTATTTTAGTACCATTTATCAATCATATCATGCCACTCTAACTGAATCTAGTCAGTATATCCCTTAAGAGCAGATAAACAAGGATGTTTTTTCTTTTCCTACTTTGTGCATAATTTCAGAGAGCTTTACCCAAAATATGGTTCCTGCTGGCTAGCTGAGAAATATGTACAAGCTTTTAATCCAGACACTTCTTGATGTACTTTATGGATTTTCTACCATTCAAATAACTTTCTGTAACTTACTTTTTATAGTGTGTTACCATTTCCCTCTATCTCCCTTCTACACAATCGGCTAGGGAACTTAGGCTTTTACTTCTAAAGGTAGAGACTTATGCTCTTAACTATGGAGTTTCTGGGTTCCATTCCTGATGATGACCAAGATCGTGGTCTTTCCAATTCCACTCAACCCATTGAGAGAGAGGATATCTACAGCACAACTGTAAATCTTCCTTTAAAAGAGTGGCTGTGGGCTAGTACATGTAGTAACAGATGCAGATACACCTACCATCCTACACTTTTAAAACTGGTTAAAGAGCACCCAGTGTTTAACACTAGAAAATAGTCCATTAGAAATAACCCTTCTGACACCTCATTACTTTTGGATTATTTTCCTTTTAAGGGACATTTTGTACGAACATGAAGGTCTTTGTGGTTTAGGAGTTCATTTGGTTCTATCGCTCATTTCCCACCTGAAGACATGGTCCTATTTTTAACACCACCAGCCTCCCTAGAGAAACTTTTTTTTTTACATCATACAGGAGGATATGATTTCAACTGAGGAGTACACAGCAGATGGAATGTAACCAACAAAGATCCTGATTGCAGGAAAATATTTTCCTGTATTTCTCAAAATCATGCCACCTGTTAAAAGTGATACTTCCAAAGTTTTCCATGAGGCATCAATGTGAACATGAGTCACTCCTTGCATAATAACAAATTCCAATATTTAATAGTGACAGTGTCTGACTTCCACCCAATACAGGCATAGCACAGAAGAAGGATATTCTTAGAAAAGAAAACCAAAACAAAGCTACAAGCAGTATCTGCCTTGCTTTCTCTGCCATGTTGAATTCTTACCAAGTTTCTTGCTCACATTTGTGTGTATGTGTGTGTGTGTCGGGAGTGGGGTGTCCTGTATATTGCTGAAATAATTCTTTGTGTAATTCAAATAGTCTTTTATTTACAGAATTACAGGAATTATAGGATAGGATAGGACCTGTTGGGTATCTTTGTTCCAATGCAGAGCATCAGTTTGTGTAGCATTTTCACAGATTGCCTTTTTTTGTGGCTGCCCATAGTTACAGCTAAAGTATTTAAGTGCCTCATCCTCATCTCTAATTTAGATAAGAATTTCTTGATTCTGTAGGATGCAGCTTCCAGTTAATTTTAGAACTAGGTTGATTCAAGCACCTTCCAATTTCATGAAAAACAATCACTTCAGTGGAGAAATCCTATCAATCATAGTAAGATTTTCATGCTTATTTAGCTAGCTTGTAATTAAAGGCAGCTAAAAATATGCATGAATGGCAAGTTTATTTATTTTTATATAGCTCACCTCCTTCATAGGGAAAACACAAGTCCCATCAATCAAACAGTTGGTAACTGAAGTCATTATAACAAAAATTAAGGCAATTATATATGAATGAATATTAATGAAGCTTCCAGACAAAATCAGGGTCAGTTCCTAACATTGAATAAAAATGTAGAGAACTCCTCTCGCCAATTTAATTTTTTGTAAAATAGCCAGTAAAGAAAAGGACACACCTTTTGTATTAAACTAACATACTGAGATCATAGTTTTAATGAAGTTAATAGCACTTTTCTATAGCATGGTGCAGAGAGATGTTTTAATTAATATTATTCTGCAGCAAAATAACTTCAGGTAGCCAATGTGTCTACTACTAAAGGGATAATAATGAGGTAGCATAAGGAATAGCTCAATGAATGAAACCAGCCTGTTTTAAAATCCTACACTCATGCAACCAGAGCCTTCCCACACCAATTCCTGTCCCTCCATACCAAGAACGTTTTCCATTTCCGCCAGCCATGTCCATCTGCAACCTAGCTGATGAGGGAGGGGAAGTCCATCAAGATATCTTACATTTATAGTATTCTTGTCATACCAAGGTATTGTGGATCACTTTATAAGCTGTAGGTCCCATCCTGCCCCTACTGGAGCAGCGTACAAGTGAGGGAACAGAATGCAGCTAGCTACCACCCCCACCATCAACCCAGTAGGTGGCATTGGGGCAAAATTCTAAACAAACACTTCAAAAAGCAGTATGGAGAGTGGGAGCTCCTGCACTTGTTGGTATAGTAACCCCAAGGGGACATGGTCTGCAAGCCAAGGAACATGACCAGCCTCCTGGCTGACCAGTAGAATTCTTACTCTGCAGCATTATTTTTGGGACACACCCAGCCATGTGGACCACCGCTGGGCACATGACCTCCTTGTGCCATTGCCTGTCATGAGCCTTCCTGCTATATCCTAGAAGGGATGTTCTAGTAATTATACAAGGGTCTGCAGAACTATGTTTTACCTCAGCTTTCCAGCATGACTCCTACTATTAAGAGAAAGGACTTCACTTTATCTCTTCAGGAATCCCCTCAGCCACTACAAAAACGCATGCAGCTTTGAGGTGGCTTACGGCAGCACTTTAACAGAGCGCAGCTACACAGCATAATGATGTACGACAGGAAGTTTAGAATCCTCTGTATCCAAAAAGAGTCCTGTGGCACCTTATAGTGCCTGCATATTTATATCTGCCTCTGGAAATTTCCACCACATGCATCTGACAAAGTGGGTATTCATCCACGAAAGCTTATGCTCCAATATATCTGTTAGTCTATAAGGTGCCATAGGACTCTTTGTCGCTTTTTACAGGTCCAGACTAACACGGCTACCCCTCTGATTCTGCATACAAAGAAAACTGCAGGAGTGATGTAGGGAGATACTTCACTCAGTTGATGATATAGTTCTCAAACTTGCAGATCTATATCTATATGAAAAATTGCCAGCCACAAGTGTCAAACTTTTGCTTTTTATCAACAATAAGATATTCCCGCACCGGTTGGTTTAGATTTTTTGGCTGTAGTTTTCATCTGTAGCTAAAGATAGTAGCAATAATACTAATCATAACTTACCTTTGCAAACCTTCTTTCATCTTTCTATCAGTTCAATTATTTAAAAAAAAATAGGGAATGTTTTATCCACCACTAAGATGTAGCCACTTCTGGGGTGAAATGTGGCTACTGTTCAGAACACAAAGAAAAATATTGGGCCTGAGGTTGATATCATTTACACCAGATTTACACTTTTGCTTAACTCCATGTCTTAGATGGAGTCACTGTTATGCAAATTTACCTTGGAGTGAGAAAGATCAAATCCAAACTCATTATTAATTATTACTGCAAATGTGTGTGTGTGCGGGGGGGGGATTTATGTAGTCAGAACATACTCACCCAAGTTGTTGTTTGGTCAAGATACAGGAGTGAACAAAATAATTGTGTAACTTGTTGAATAGTACTCCTTCACTAGTTAGGGGTTACCTTAAACTCCAGCCGTAACAACAGATAGCCGCAAAATGCAGTTAAAGAATTCTACTTCTATAAAAGAATCCAAAGGCAGGGAGATATTTTATTGATTGAAAATTGCTAAAATCTCCAGAATAGAATATAAATGTAGGGCTGGAAGGGACTTCAAGAAGTCATATAACCCAATCTCTTGCACCGAGGCAGGACCAAACAAACCTAGACCATCTCTGACAGCGACTTGTCCAACCCGTTCTTAAAAACCTCCAACGATGGGTTGTCCACATCCTCCCTAGGAAGTCTATTCCAGAGTTTAACTACCCTTATAGAAGTGTTTCTCAAACTGGGGTTGCCACTTGTGTAGGGAAAGCCCCTGGTGGGCTGGGCCAGTTTGTTTACCTGCCCCGTCCGCAGGTTCGGCCAATCGTGGTTCCCACTGGCCGCGGTTCGCTGCTGCAGGCCAATGGGAGCTGCTGGAAGCGGCGTGGGCCGAGGGACTTACTGGTCGCTGCTTCCAGCAGCCCCCGTTGGCCTCTAGCGGCGAACCATGGCTAGTGGGAGCTGCGATCGGCTGGACCTGTGGACTGGGCAGGTAAACAAACCTGCCTGCCCCGTCAGGGCTTTCCTACACAAGCAGCGTAGGAAGTTTGGGAAACACTGCCTTATAGCTAGAAAGTTTTTGCTAATATCTAACCTACATCTCTGTGCTGCAGATTAAGTCCATTACCTTTTGTCCTAACTTCACTGGACACCTTCTTCTTTCCCATTAAGATATCTGAAGACTGTTACTCAGTCTCTCCTCAGTTTTCCTTTCTCAAGACTAAACAAGACCATTTTTTTCATCTTTCTAATCTTTCTTCCTAGGTTAGTTTTTTTTAAAACATTTTATCATTTTTTTTGTTCTCCTCTGGACTCTCTTCACTTTGTCCATATCTTTCCTAAAGTGTGGTGCCCACAATTGGACACAGTTCATCAGTTGAGGCCTCACCAGCGCTAAGAAAAACAGAACAATTACCTCTCTGTCTTACATGTAACATTTGTTAATACACTCTTGAATAGTACTAACCTTTTTCACAATTGCATTATATTTTTGACATATTTAATTTGTGTCCCCACTATACCTCCAGATCCTTTTCAGCTGTCCTACCAGCCCACCAGTTATTCCCCATTTTGTAGTTGTACATTTGATTTTTCCTTCCTAAGTTTAGTACTTACTTTAAACTTGTTTATTTTAATTTCATTTTGCTGATTTCAAAGCAATTATCTAATTTGTAAGAGTCGTTTTGAGCTCTAATTCTGTTCTCCAGAGTGCTTGCAACTTATACACATACTCTCCACTCCATTATCTAACTTATTAATAAAAATATTGACTAAAACCTGACCAGCGCCAAGCCCTGTGGGGCCCCACAGATATGCCCTCCCAGGTTAACAGTGATTAATAACCAGAGGAATTGCTCAACCTTGCCTGGTGTCTCAGCAATGCCCACCAAACATGCCTGAACTTATGTTCTCCAAGCACATGGACTAAAAAAATAAAACAGAACACAGTGGCCCCATGCTTCACCTTTGTCCTCCCCGCACCTATGCTGCAAGCAACAAGGATGCTCAGAAGGCTGAAGACTCCAGTGGAGGAGATTGGCCCAGGTTTCAAGGGTGAAACCTGTATATCGTGAACTGTGACGTCCAATGGAGTGAGAAAACTGCTTAATCTAAATACTGCCTAGTGTCTTACAGGTTTAAGATATAGATTGTGCACTTATTTTATTTTCTTTGGGAACCACTCTGACTTTTTGCCTATCACTTAAAATCTATCTTTTGCAATCAATAAACTTGTTTTACTATTTATCTTTACCAGTGAATTTGCCTGAAGTGCTTGCCAAATCTGCTCAGTTTTACAAAGGCTGGTGTATATTAACTTGCCATTGATGAAGTAGCAAAGCAATTAATAAACTTGCATTGCTCAAGAAAGGGTCCTGACCAGAGCAAGATGGTATATTCCTGAGATGCAAGGCTGGGAGCTGGGGGGATTTGGCTGGTGCCTTTCTCTGTGTGATTTGTGAGTGGCTCTGGGGGCATTCATGCGATCTAGCTGGATGTGGGGCTCCACATGCAGTTGTGCTGAGTCATAACAGCACCTGGAGGGGTTTGCTACTAATCACTAGCAAAGCATTGTGAGAGCCAGCCCAGGCTGGAAAATTAAGAGAGCACAGTGCTCCCATAGTCTCCGGCTGCACCCTGGGAATCCTGTCACAGCGACTACAACGGGTCATAGTGAAAGGTGAACTGTCAGGCTGGAAGGAGGTTACTAGTGGAGTTCCTCAAGGCTCAATCTTGGGACTAATCATATTTAACATTTGTATTACTGACCTTGATACAAGAAGTGGGAGTGTGCTAATAAAATTTGCAGACCACACGAAGTTGGGAGGTATTGCCAATACAGAGAACGACCTGGATATCATACAAGAAGATCCGGATGACCTTGTAAACTGGAGTAATAGAAATGGGATGCAATTTGATAGTGCAAAGTCAAGCATTTAGGGATTAACCAAAAACTATAAAGCTATAAACTGGGGACTTATCAGTTGGGAGTGTCAGAGGAGGAGATAGACCTGAGTATATTGGTTGATCTCAGGATGACTATGAGCCATCCACGTGAAGCAGCC
Source organism: Chelonoidis abingdonii (assembly GCF_003597395.2). Classification (NCBI taxonomy): domain Eukaryota; kingdom Metazoa; phylum Chordata; order Testudines; family Testudinidae; genus Chelonoidis; species Chelonoidis abingdonii. The sequence goes on from NC_133771.1 coordinate 20,859,863, forward strand.
ATGAACAAAGCTAATGCAGTCCTAGAATGCATCAGGCGAGGAATTTCTAGTAGAGAGAGGGAAGTGTTAACACCATTATTCAAGACACTGGTGAAACCTCATCTAGAATACTGTCTACATTTCTGTTCTCCCATGTTTAAAAAATATTAATTCAAACTAGAACAGATACAGGGAAGGTACTTTTCCAAGGAAAGGAAAATCTACCTTATGAGAGGAGATTCAAAGAGATTGACTTATTTAACCTAACCAAAAGAAGGCTATGGGGAGATACAATTGCTGTCTATAAATACATCAGAGGGATAAAAACAAGGGAGGAAGAGAAGTTATTTAAATTAAATGCCAATGTGGACACAAGAACAAATGGTTATAAATAGGCCATCAACAAGTTTAGGTTTGTGTAACAATGCTGCCTTTGGTGGGACACAACTGAGAGTATCAATTCAGGACAAATTGCTTAGAGAAGGGCAGTTACAGCCCAAAGTGGGTTTCCTTTACTACTAAGGCACACCAAACCAGCCAAACAAAGAAGATGTCAGTCTCACCCTACTGGCTAACCACAAGTCATACAAGGAATTCCCTTAGACAACCCAGTTTCCCAGTATTACCACCAGTGCCACTTGTTATGGGGACGAAGGGTTATGAAAACCAATATCTCAGTAAAAGAAAAAAGGTTCTATCAGTCCCAAAGGACTGAGCCACAGACCAAGGTCAATATACAAGTCGGATCTTACCCACAAATCACGCCATTGCCAGTCCTTTAGAATCTAAAATCTAAACATTTATTCGTAGAAAGAAAGAAATATAGATGAGAGTTAGAATTGATTAAATGGAGTCAATTACATATAGCAATGGTAAAATTTTTGGTTCAGGTTTGTAGCAGTGATGGAATAAACAGCAGGTTCAAATTAAGTCTCAGGAGTGCATGTACAGCTGGGATGGACCATTCAGTCCTTTGTTCAGAGCTTCAGTTTGTAGCAAGGTTTCTCAAGAAGTAAGAAGCAGGATTCAAGAGAAAATGGAGATGATGATGATGTCTTTTATAGTCCTTTTGCCATGTGGCTTGTGCTTTCTTTGTTTCAACCACAAGCCACCGAGCACATGGCATGGAAAAACCTGAGAGTTCTGTCCATAGGCGTGTCCCTGCATGCTTTGCTGAGTCACTAGGTGTATCTGCCTTCTCTCAATGGGTCAATTATATAGCTGATGGTCCTTAATGTGCCATCAAGCAGGCTAGGCAGTACTAATGTCACATTTTCTGGGGTGTCACTCAGAAGCACAGCACAAATTTGAAATACAGACAGGATATAGCCAATACTTATAACTTTAAATAGAAAAATGATACATGCTTAGAGATAGCATGATCATACCCAGCAAATCATAGCCTTTTCATAGACACCTCACATGACAACCTTTGTACAATATTTGCTGCAAATATATAACAGTGGTTGCAACAATGATCTATACGGTCACTGTTTATGTCAATAATGTCACAGCTTGAAATTAGGCTAAGGTTCCTAACCACCAGAGGAGTGAAGTTCTGGAACAGCCTTCCAAAGGGAGCAGTCGGGGGGAAAAACCTAACTGGCTTCAAGACTGAGCTTGATAAGTTTATGGAGGGGATGGTATGATGAGGTTGCCTACAATGGCATGTGGCCCATCAGTGACTGCCAGTAGCAAAAGTTCCCAACTGTTGGATACTGGACACTGTATGGAGAGGGTTATGAGTTATTACAGAGAATTGTTTCCCAGGTATCTGCCTGGCAGGCCTTGCCCACATGTTCAGGGTCTAACTGATTGCCATATCTGGGCTCAGGAAGGACTTTTTTCCCAGGTCAGATTGGCAGAAAGCCTGGGTTTTTTCCTCCTTCTTCTGCAGCATGGAGCATAGGTCACTTGAAGGTTTATATTAGTGTAAATGATTTCTCTGTAACTGGAAGTCTTTAAACTATGATTTGAGAATGTCAGTAACTCAACCAGAGATTAGGGTTCTATTTCAGGAGTGGGTAAGGTTCCTGCAATGTGCAGATGAGACTAGATGATCACACAATGGTCATTTCTGATCTTAAAGTCTGTGATTCTGTGTCAACAATTTCAACCCCCTCTCCCCTCCAAATTGGTAGATTCATCGAAAGTGACCTTTTGCTACACATACTTTCAGTTTCAATGAATTGACATTTTCCTGATGAAAAAACATTTAATCAGAAATGTCCCAACAATCTCTAGTGTAAAAGACTACACAAGAAGCAGGGCAACAGCTAATCAGAACACATATGCTTAATGGTTGTTCCAACCTGACATATTGCCAAGAAACTCAGCTGTGACACATTTGACAAGGTTATCAATTATCCTATAAAGTGTTTTGGTGCTTGAACTGGCAACTAGTTTTAGATCTTTTAGGTAACTTAAAATGTTATGTCTGTTTAAAAAAAAAATGGAATGTGTATCACCATGTGATCTATTTGGAAATGCACACAGGATTTTGAACTTATCCAGTGGATTCCTTTTGTGATCTTAGCTTGGGTACTTACTGGTGCTGACTTTTATGTTAAATGGCCTCAGTGATGATGATCTACTTTACACAGATGTTCTGAAGCTGTTTCCTTTAACATTTGTAAAGAGCTTTAAGGTTGTTGGAAAGAAGATGCTACAAAACTGCTAACTATTGTCATATGTAGACATGCAGGGACTCATTGTTCTTGGCTCTTGAGTGAAGAACGCAGAAGGACATACATTCCCTGCACTCACAGAAGACCAGAATATGTAAGGAGAGAAACAGGAAAGTATCTCAGACAGAGTGTGGAAGGGGACATGTAACAAATTCTTGTGCTGCAAACACACACATGGGCCCAGATAAAGAGCACTGTGTTGCTGGAAGAGCTGCCTTTGAAATGACATGATAAACAGAGGTCCTATTGTGTCCTACCTTCTTCACTTTAAGAACCTGTGGCATGTTTTTTCAAGGGGTGGGATGTTAGCACTGTTCAGATTCCAGTTTGGAGGATTAAATTCTCTGTGTCCTTTCACTTAGCCATAGTATTCTTCACTGTCTGAACAGGCGGCACATTTCACAGATCGCTGCATGTCAGTGGTGGGTACAGTGCTCCTCTTACATATTTTGTAAAGCACTTTTGGAACCCTCTGGATGAAAGGTACTAGACAAACCTAAGTCATCATCATCCGTTATAACTCAACTACAGCAAAGAGCTGAAAAACTAAACAATGCTGTTAGGGACCATCTTAGTACCAATAAATGAAAACAGCTGACATTTGCTGCAGGTAGTTTTACTTAGAGATATGTCTCTATGTCTCAGAAAGATACAATCAGCTGTGTGAAGTCTGAGTGATCTCAGATGAAATAGAGAGAAGAACAGTTCTGTACAGTACTGAAGTATTTTTCTTCCATACTTAGAAAGGGAGATAGCTTTTGAAGTACTACAACAACCAATGGGACTTACTGGCAGACACTGGTAAAGAGACTGCAGAAAAAAGTTGATCTGTCATGAGTCATGATCTTGCATCTTACAGCTTCTGTACGCGTAACAGCATAGTTGTAAATGATACTGATACTGATACTGGTGCAATATTGGCATTTAATTCAACATAGAGAGCAAGAGAGAGTAGGGAGAACAGATAAAGATCAAATTCATCCCTGAAATAACTCCTTTGAAGTCATTAAAACTAAAGCATGGATGAACTTGGCCCAAGGGTACATCAAAGTTTAGCAGCTATGAAGGAAACTTAAGAAATATTTTTTGTACTGAGGAAGAGGAAACTTATAAAAATACATTCTGAGGGGAGAGAAACATTTTAAATATCTAGTCTATCTACCTGTGTAACATCATTACCCACTTGACACTTCCTCTCTTGGGCAATTATTTTCTGACAACTTAAATTTCCCCTGAATTTTAGCTGAAGGAGTGACTCATATACTTTGCACTTCAAAACTCTGTTTCTGCACATAGACTGTTTGCTGAACTCTACCTCAAAGATGGTTGCATTTCAGTGGCAGTTGGGTGTTTCCTGTAGAGTGTCAAGTTTTCCGGTAGTGTAGGTACTGTCCCTTAAATTCAGTGGAGCTGCACCTGCCTACATAACAGCCAGTTTGTTCCACTATCTCTGTTCTATTCAGGTTTGTCTATTACACCCATCACTGTGGTATCTGGAATACTTCTAGATGAAAGGTACCATAGTGTATAATTGTAAAGCACTATTATTATTCTCCCCATGGCCAAATTAACATTACCTGAGGCCCTAGCCATACCCCCGTGGGGGCCTCTCTATCCCTAACCATATGCAGTTGCTTCACCTTTTCCTTGGGTAGCAGCAGCATTAAATGAATGGCGCAGTTCACAGCTCTGGGAACTGTTTCAAATTATCTGCAGGTTCATGGATCAGTTACACTCAGATCACAGTTTCAAGATATTTAATTTTATTTATTTATTTATTTTGCATACACAAGGAGTAGAAATGTTCTTTTTTAAAAGGAAAGGCGAGATTCTGATTTCATCTTGTAGCTCCAGGAGCTGGGGCCATTGATTTGTTCCTATCGTGCCTATGCTTAATCTAATCTTGGTTCTCCCTAGAGCCTTTCTCATTTGCAGTTTCTCTGGTCTTCACTGAACAACTCCCTTAATACACAATTAACTTGTAGAACTCGTTGCCCCAAAACATTATTAATACAAAAATGAGTATAAATTTGGATGATATTCATACCACAGAGCACATATATCTGCAGTCACATTAGTTAAGATACAAAATTAAGGGATATGATTCATCAGATCAAGATTTTCCAGCTTCATGCCTCCTTCCATCATCCCTCAAACGGTCACAGCTGGAGATTTGGAAGAGACTCCCGATGTAGGTATGTTATTGCAAGTTTGTCATCTGTGAGAGTTTTATTCCTTCCTCTGGAGCATCTACTGGGGACACAATACTAGAGCAGGCAAACCATGGACTGATCTGGTATGACAGTTTTTATATTTATTGCCTATAGATTTAGGAGCCAATATTGAAACATTATGCAAATATACCTAAATCCAGAAAACCACTTAAATACATGCTCATGCTTAACTTTAAGCATGTGCATAAATCCATCCCTATTCAGCAAGCACTGAAGTACTGGTATGTGCTTAATTTTAAGAACATGAGTATTCCCACTGAAGCCAAGTACTTTGCTGAATTGAAGTCATAAACCTTATTTATAACAACAGTCTGATTGAAGTCACAGGAACTACTCACATGAGTAAGGCCTACTCATGCAATAAAAAGTAATGATTTTTAGGAATAGATAATTATTTAAGAGATAATGGTATGTTTTAGTACTTCAAACAATATATAGTCATCTTCTTTTCAATAAAATACACCATTAAAGCTAATGGGAGGAATCTGGATTCTCCATTACATTCTCTTTAGTTTCCATTAACAGTAAATCTTTTTTTTAAAAAAAAAAAACCATATACCTGGAATTCTTTCTTAAATAACTGATAATATCAGCTTTGCTCAGGGACAATTGGCACTACCAGCTATTGCTTTGAAGAGAAATTACTAAAACAACGAGAGGTCCTTGTGGAACCTTAAAGACTAACAAATTTATTTGGGCATATATTTTTGTGGGCTAGAACCCTCTTCACCAGATGCATGAAATGAAAAATACAGGAGCAGGTACAAATACATGAAAGGATGGGGTTGCTTTATCAAGTGTGATGTTAGTCTAACGAGATAAATCAATTAACAGCAGGATACCAAGGGAGGAAAAATAACTTTTGAAGTGGTAAGAGAGTGGCAACAGACAGTTGACAAGAATGTGTAACAGTAGGGAGAAATTAGGATTTGGGAAATTAAGTTTAGGTTTTGTAATGACCCAACCACTCCCAGTCTTTATTCAGACCTAATCTGATGGTATCCAGTTTACAAAGTAATTCCAGTTCTGCAGCTTCACGTTGGAGTCTGTTTTTGAAGTTTTTTTGTTGAAGAATTGCCACTTTTAGGTTTGTTATTGAGAGACCAGAGAGACTGAAGTGTTCTCCTACTGGTTTTTGAATGTTATGATTCCTGATGTCAGATTTGTGTCCATTTATTCTTTTGCATAGAGACTGTCCGGTTCGGCCAGTGTACATGGTAGAGGGTCATTGCTGGCACATGATGGCATATATCACATTGGTAGATGTGCAGGTGAACCAGCCCCGGATGTTGTGGCTGATGTGGTTAGGTCCTATGATGGTGTCCCTTGAATAGATGTGTGGACAGAGTTTACACCAGGGTTTGTACTCTGCTGGTGCTACATTGATGACATCTTCATCATCTGGACCCATGGGAAGGAGGCCTTTGAGAAATTCCACAAAGATTTCAACAATTTCCACCCTACCATCAGTCTCAGCCTGAACCAGTCCACACAAGAGGTCCACTTCCTAGACACTACAGTGCTAATAAGTGATGGTCAGGTACACACCACCCTACACTGGAAACCTACTGACCGCTATACTTACTTACATGCCTCCAGCTTTCATCCAGACCTCATCACACGATCCATTGGTTATAACTAAGCTCTAAGGGATAGCTTAGTGGTTTAAGTATTAGCCTGCTAAACCTAGGGTTGTGAGTTCAGCCCTTGAGGGGGCCATTTGGGAATGGGTCCTGCTTTGAGCAGGGGGTTGACCTAGATGATCTCCTGAGGTCCCTAATAATCTAAGATACAACAGTATTTGCTCCAATCCCTCAGACAGAGACAAACCTCTATCAAGAATTTTAAAACTGCAGTACCCCCTGGTGAATTGAAGAAATAGATTGACAGAGCCAGAAGGGTACCAAGAAGTCTCCTACTACAGACAGGCCCAACAAAGAAAGTAACAGAACACCACTAACCATCACCTACAGTCCCCATCTAAAACCTCTCCAGAGTATCATCAAGGATCTACAACCTATCCTGAAGGATGACCTCTTACTCTCACAGACCTTGAGAGTCAGGCCAGTCCTTGTCTACAGCCAGCCCCCCAACCTGAAGCAACTACACACCACTCAACAAAAATGCCAATCCCAGGAACCAAACCCTGCTGCCAACCCTGTCCACATATCTATTTAAGGGTAGCGGTCTGAGGGCTAGATCTGTGTTAGCAGACTTTATGTCACATCCTGAATTCTAGCTCCAGGAAAGCACTACACTTCTTGAATCTCTTGGTCTGGATGGCAATGGATGACCTCTGTTGCTGGTAGGTAGGGAGTTCCTGACCACCAGCACCTGTCTGCTCCTCTAGGGAGTGGTGGTCATGAAACCTCCATCCCTAGGACAATGCATCCCATGCCTTCTGGTCAATGGGGTCTCCTTCTGATCCCTTCCACCAGATAATTCTTCCAAACCATTCTCCACTGTAGTACCTGTGCAGAGAGCCTGAAAATGGTTTCTTACCTCTATCTGAACTGGGGATACATGAGTTATCCTCTTTCTTCTTCTGGAGGTCACATGCTGCCAATTTTCTTCCCCATTCTGCACTGCCCTCTCTGATTCTTCAGCATGCTGCGCCTGCAGTACAAAACACTGACCTCTATCCAGAAAGTCTTCATTTTCTCTGATGTGACACAGAATTGATACTTGGGTCTCTAGTCCTTTAACCTTCTCTTCCAATATAGTGATCAGTTTGCAATTCATACAGATGAAGTCGCTTCTATCCTCCGGGAGAAAGACAAACATGGCATCTCCTGTGCAGGTCACAACAGCTGATCGCTTACTATCCATAATGTTGTCCTTCTAAGAACCTCTTCAGATGTTGTATTAACTGCTCACAGAAACCTGAAAGGCAAAAACATTCGGTGGGAACTTCTCACAAGTGAACTCCCAGGCATTTTTATAAGTCTGATGTCTCGAAGCAGTTGGCACGGCTCAAAGCCTTCCCTCACACCCTTATTTCAGTTGTTCTTAAACTGTTCTGAGGGACCATATGCCACCTTAGCAGTGGCTGGTAGGTAAACCCAGGCCTGCCCACTACACTGGGTTCCAGCCCAGGGACCTAGGACAGGCAGTCGAGGTTCATTGCACCAGATTCCTTGCTGCCACCTCCCTGGACTTCTTCCTACCACACCTCTCAACAAGCATCCCCCACAGCGGTCTAAGTTCATCCTTCCTCCATGGCCAGGGCTCTCCCATGGCATCCCCCAACAAATCCTCAAAACAAAATTACCAACTTAAACCACATTCTGACCTTCTTGGGCTTAACCTTTTATCCCTCTTATGCTTCCTTTACTCAGTTCCTCAGGTAAACACTTCCCATTGTTCACCTCCAGAGTTTGCTTCACCTCTGCTCTTCTGGGCTTCTGCAAGCCTTTGCTACTCAGGATGTGATCCTACAGCCAACTATCCCCCTGGACTTCCTCCTTGACTTGCCTGGTCTTGCCATTCTTTAGTCCCACTCTCTAGTCCCAGGTATCTTCTTTTGTTTCCTGTCATTTCATGGCACAACAACCTCCACATAGGTGGCTATGATGACCACCCGCTGCAGTTTTCGCATAAGCCAACCTCTATATCCTCTCACCCAGTCCTGTATCCTTAAAAAAAGCACAATAATGTTTCAATGTTACCCCACTTTCATCAAACCTTCCAGACTAAATTGGTTTACCCTGAGGCATTTCAGTTCTTCATAAGAATTTTTCTTTGTGTAATTCTCTCTGCATTGCCTCAGCAGATGCTCAACTGTTTCTTGGATGTTGCATGAATCATACAACCCACCTTTGTGCTTGTTTAGCAAATTTAATTTACTCTTTAGGTCACAGTAACCATTTAGCACTCTAAATATTATTATTTGGCTTCTTCTATCAGAGCTATTAAGTATACCTTTATCCTCAAGGTTAGAACATATTTCATAGAACCTTTGTCTTTTTTCCTCTTGACATTCTTGACATTCTTCTTAAGTTCTCTTTCAACCAAACTTTTGAAGCCCTGTTTACTCAGAAGGAACTTTGCATCTGTCTCCTCATTTTTAAGGCATTTTTTTGCTGCTTTATCTGTCATTTCATTGCCCAGTATCCCAACATATACTGGAATCCACACTATTGCTATAGGAGTACGTAATTGTACTATCTTCGTTGTTAAGAACAATATGTAATTGATTACGTCATTCCTGCTTTTTGAGGGTCCCTTTCTAATTCAAAACCCCAGTCAATTTCCCTAAGCTGGTCTGCTTAGGCAAGTTTTATCCAAGTCAACAGAAAAATGTAGAGATGGTTGTATATAGGACTCCCGAGACAATTTATATATAGAGAGATACAGCTATAGGCCCCAATGTCCCTGACTTAAATGAGAGTTCTATATTCTCAGGGCTTAAAAGATCAGGCCTTTTTAGTTCATGTCCTTGACAATACAATGTATTTCATTTCCTGTTTGTGGCCTTTAATCAGCTTTATCATCTGTTAGACCTGATAATGAGTCAGATAGGATAGCAGTCATAGTTGGGTGTACATCCCTTATCCAGGTCAGTGCCAATGGTATGCACATCAATTCAGCTGTCATAATGGCCTCAAAATTGGCTTGTTTCAGATCTCTTAATTCCAAATTCAGGGATACAAGAGGCCATTCCTACTCTATCAGCATTGAGTAGTCAGTATAGATTTGGCAATGCTGACCCCATTTGCCATTAACTCATAAATCTTAGTCATCATATATGATGGGTCTGCTCTTCCCTTTCAGTTATTGTATAATTTCAAACACACACAACTGGAGACAACTGTCTTGCTATAGTTTGAGTTCCCATGACTAAAGATTTTAATTTGCTCCACTCCTTCCTTTTCACCCAAGTTTCTGCCCACATTTGATCCTGTTGGCATTTGAGAGTTTGTGGCACCCAATTACTTCTTACCTAATTAGGTCTCAAAAGTCTTTGTACATTTGTTCAGTTCTCCTATTTCACTATTTCCATTAACCCTAACTTAAAAGGTTAAATCTAACAATGAAGAATCCTGTGGCACCTTATAGACTAACAGACTTTAGTTAGTCTATAAGGTGCCACAGGATTCTTTGCTGCTTTTACTGATCCAGACTAACACTTGAAATCTATACTTGAAATCTATACTGATACTTGAAATCTAACGTCACCCTTAAATGTATAGGCATTTCCCTAGTTGCTACCTGCAGCACACACAGAGTGGAATACTCACATCACACATGATCTGCAGAGTTTGGGCTTGGATCTGCTCTAATTTTTTTAAGTGTTGATTAAGAAGCTGAATTAAAAGTGCAGCATCCATAATCTATAACTGGTCTTATTAGTGCCCTATGCAGCATCAGAATTGTGTTCTTATTTGTGCCCCAATAGTTCCCAGCAATCCTTTTAAGGAGATCCATCCTATCTGTGCATTTAGTCTTGATGTTTTCTGACCCTTCTAAGTTAGTTTGTCATGGACCATAATGCCAAAGAATGTAAATTTTTGATTTACATGTATTTTTTTCTGTGTCAAGATATAGTTTCCATTCTTCCCCAAGCTTTCCTTTTGTGAAGATTGTTCCCTTTGTATTAGCAAATGAGAACTTAAATCCCCAACTATCTCCCCATTCTGAAATCCCTCTGAGTGCCTCATTGGTTCACTCCACAGCTATCTTATGTCTTCTATATTTGACTCAAACAGCACAATTGTACACAAATAGGATAATATCTATTCCTGCCTGTATACTCTCTGGGAGATCATTAATCATAATGTTAAACCGGGTTGGGCGTCGAATACGCCCCTGTGAAGTGTCATTAGTAATTTTATAAATATTCAACAAAGCCACCCCCAATTTGACATGTATGGTTCTATCACTTAAGTCATCTCTTAGCCATCAGAACAGTCTTCCTCTTATTCCAAATGCAGCTACTTTATACAGCCTTCCCTCCATAGCATGTCATATGCTTTTTTCAACAGTCAAGAAGCTAGCTAACAAAAACTCTGTTCCTCATGGTTTTTTGTATTTCTGTTTCTAATCTTCCAATATGATCAGCTGGGCATCTTCCTTTTTCTGAAACCACTTTGCACACAGTGGATGATTTAGTTGATGTTGGTCCTGCTTTGAGCAGGGGGTTGGACTAGATTACCTCCTGAGGTCCCTTCCAACTCTGATAGTCTATGATTCCATAATTTCATTTTTTCTAAGCATGCTACTAATCTCTCATTTATCACTTTTTCCATAATTTTGCCCACACACAATAGGTCTATATGCACCAGGTTTTGTGCATAATTTCCCAGCTTTTTATATCGATATAAACACCACTCACTTCCAGTCTTCCAGAACTATTCCTTTTCCCATATAATTTCAATAAAACTCTTAAACTCCCTTCAGGTAGGTGCTTAATTATTAGATTACATATGCTATTTTTACCTGGGGCAGTATTTTTCTTTTGTCTATACTTTTTTGAGTTCATTTATGCAGCAATTTTCATTCAGTACATCATCTTTATATTCTATCCAGCCATCCAAGAGCTCACAGTTTTCTTGGGCAAACACGCTCACAAAACTTAATTTTGATTTGTTTCACTATTAACTTTGGAATTCTTTTGCTAAATTGTCCGCTTTTCCTAAGTTAGAACTTTCGGTGTGATCATTTTCTATAAGACCAGTGTGATACAGCATGGCCAGAGGGCAGCCTAAGAGTGTTAGCAGGGGGCCTTATTCCCTGCCCAGGGAGTAAGGTTTGCTTTAGATTAACTAGAACAGCTGTGGCCAATTAGAGCACCTGACTTCAGTTAGAGCACCTGACTCCAGTTAGAGCACCTGACTCCAGTCATGGGATATAAACCCCTGCTTCAGTCAGACAGGGGGTGGTAGTTGAAGGAGAAAGGTTGGATTGGAGCAGAGTGCAGATTGCAGAAGAGAAGAGTTTGTCCAGAGAGAAATAGAAGGTTTGGAGGAGTGCTGCGGTGGATTGGGAAGCCCAACAGAAACCCTAGGTAAGGGGCACCAGGCTTGTATAGAAGAGAGGCGAGAAGCCCTTCACAAGCTGACGGGTATGAGAGGGAAGTAACCCAGGGGAAGAAACCGCTAGTCAAGTGGTTCACCACAACCCCAGGGCCCCTGGGTTGGGACCTGGAGTAGAGGGCGGGCCCAGGTCCCTCTCTCTCCACTCCCCTCCTCCAAGGACACTAGGGGAGTGATTAAGAACTGGTTCAGAGGCAAGCAATAGCGCCCTGAACCTACCCCAGAGAAGAGAAAGCGCGAGACCCAGCAGAACAGTACCGGCAATTTGCCACACCAGGTATAAATTTGTTTTTACTATGCATTCCTTTGATTCTTTTAACTTGTTTATATATTTCTGAAACCTTGGAAATTTTGGTTATTTTCCCACATTACTTTTCCCAACTCTTTCTTTGCCTTTTTAATAATTCTTTGTGCCATTGGTTTAGTTCATTAAGTCCTTGCTATTCATTGTACCTTTTATTTGTTTGTATGTCTTACTTCTTTCTTTAATTGCTGATTTACATTCCACCTGGGAATTGCATTTCTGAGTTTGCAGCAATTGAATATCCCATATAGCTAGACTGGCTGCTGTTACACCTTCCTTTTATTATATCATCATGAAATTCCTCTAGATTATCACTTATACATTTCATATTTAGATACTCGTATTTAGATACACTTAAAGAGTCCCCAATTTGCTTTCCTATGGCTCCAAGTAGGAATTCCTTCAGTGTTTTCAACATTACCTTGACCTTGATATGTAATTAGCATAGAGAAGTGATCACTTCCCATTCCATCTTCTTCATAGATTGCCCAGCTGCATTTACTTGCTATATTGCTTTTTGGAATCCCCGGATTTGAACAGGAAAAGGTTCCATCCACCAAACTAAATTTAGTAGGTGCTCCAGTATTGAGCAATACCAAGTTGTGCTTGTCAATGAATTGTTGCAGGCACTTACCATTATATAGTCAGTTTTCCTGCTTCTCCATAAGTCATTATGGCTATTAAGTTCCCCACAGATGTACAGGCCTTTAATATCCTTAACTAACTCATCTGATTCTAGATTGTCTAATTTTTTTTATATGAGTTGTAAACAGTAGATTCATATAAAGGTGTTATTATTCTGCACAGGAATCTATTACGGTGTTGTACTCAAAACTTAAGTTCTGTACATTTATGTCAACATAACTAACACCTTTTTTTATAAATATACAGACCCCCTCTCCTCATTATTGCCCTATCATGTCTGATTACATCATATCTTGAAAATCTAAATATAAGCTTTCTCACTAACCATGTTTCTTGTACACATCACATCAGGTTTGTTTTCCATTTCAGAAACAGTTTCTTTAGTTTAATAACCCATGGTCATGAGTTATGTGCATTCCAGCAAAAATAACCATTAGAACAGTGTTTAAACTACATTATTACCTTCATTTAAAATTTTATTGATGCAATTTATCGAGAGATTGCCTATATGCAAATATTTTTCTGCAGCTTTTGTTATACTTTTTTATTCTTTCAATCTTCTTCCCTGTCTGTAAAGTGCAATTAATCACTTCTATCATAAATGGTATACATTTCTCTTTGCCTGCAAGCAGTACATCTTCATCTCTTCTCCTTATATTATCTTCCCTGCCCTGAACTGTGTGTTGTGGTACCAATAGCTCTTTTCCCCCGTGGCATTTTTCTTCCTGTGCCACATTCCGCTATGACTCTCTTTTGATAGCTTCGGCATAGGATATTTTATGGATAGTTGTAATTTTCTGTATCTCTCTTGCTTGTTCCACTGCCACATTTCCTTTGTATGCTGCACTACAACTGTGGCATTTTTTCCATACCATTCTTTCCATACAATTCTCATACAAGTGTTCTCTTCCGTATTCTTTCCATACAGTTCTCATACAAGTGTTCTTTTCCATATTCATAACACTTCATTTCCCCCTTACAGCCAGACTCCACATGCCCAAACCTTTGACATTATAATATCTCACAGGGGCCAGGATATATGGTTTAACCCAGAATAATTGATATCCTATAAAAAACAACAAGGAGTCCTTGTGGCATCTTAGAGACTAACCAGTTTATTTGGGTATAAGCTTTCGTGGGCTAGAATCCACTTCATCAGATGCACAGAGTGGAAAATACAGGAGCAGGTATAAATACATGAAAGGATGGGATTTGCCTTACCAAGTGTGGCCCATTTCATTACCACTTCAAAAGTTATTTTTCCTCCCTTTGTATCCTGCTGTTAAATGAATTGCTTTGTTAGACTGACCTGACACTTGGTAAGGCAACTCCTACCCTTTCATGTGTTTATACCTGCTCCTGTATGATTAATTACCCTCATAGTCTGAATTTGTCTAGGTTCAACTTCCAGCTACTGGATCATGTTAGACCTTTCTTTGTTAGACTGAAGATCCCATTATTGTATATTTGTTCCCGATGTAGCTACTTATAGACTGTAATCAAGTCATCCCTTAGCCTTATCTTTGTTAAACTAAATAGACTGAGATTTTGAATCTAACACTATAAAGAATGTTTTCTAATCATTTGATCATTCTCAAGTTCCTTTCCAATTAATATCCTTCTTAAACTGTGAGCACCAGAATTGGACACAGTATTCCAGCAGTGGTCACACAAGTGCCAAATATGGAGGTAAAATAACCTGTCGGCTCCTACTTGAGATTTCCCTATTTATGCACTCAAGACTCACATTTCAGTTGCCTCTGAAGAAGTGGTTTTTTTAACCCACAAAAGCTTATGCCCAAATAAATCTGTTTGTCTTTAAGGCGCCACCAGTCTCCTTCTTTTTGTAGACTCACCTTAGTTCTTTTGGCCACAGTGTCACATTGGGAGTTCACATTCGGTTGATTATCTATCACAAGCTGCACATCTTTTTCAGAGTCACTGCTTCCCAGTACAGAGTCCCCCAATCATGTAAATATGGCTGACATTCTTTCTTCATGGATGTCTACATTTAGCCATAACAAAATGCATATTTTTGCATATGCCCAGTTTACCAAGCTATCGAGATTGCTCTGAATCAGTGGTGACCAGTCCTCTTGGTTATTTATGATTCCTCCAATTTTTGGGTCAGTTGCAAACTTTATCAGTGAAGATTTTATGTTTTCTTTCAGGTAACTGATAAAAAATGTTAGATAAGGTAGAGCCAAGAACAAATCCCTCCCGGCCCCCACTGGAAACACATCTGCTTGAAGACAATTCCCCAATACAATTCCATTTTGAGACATATCAGTTAGCCAGTTTTTAATCCATTTAATGTGTGCCATGTTAATTTTATTTCAATCTAGTTTTTTAATCAAAATATTGTGAGGTAGCAACTCACAAACCTGACAGAAGGTTAAGTATATTACATCAGCACCATTATCTATATCAGTGGTCCCCAACCTTTTCATCTGGCGGGCGCCAGACAAAGACTGTGGTGGCAGTCCACTATCCACCGAAATGCAGCCGAATTTTGGCAGCGATGCCTCTTGATGACACCACTTGTCGGCGGCAAGCAACGTCATGAAGAGGCATCACCGCCGAAATTCGGTGGAAATTTGCTGGATGCTCGACCGCTGGCCAGGACGTGGGAGCATTTAGATGCCCCCATGGGCGCATGGTGTCCGCGGGCACAGCATTGGGGACCCCTGATCTATATCAACCAAACTTGTAATCTCATCAGAAAAGATATCAAGTTAGTATGACGGGATCTATTTTCCATAAACCCATGTTGATTCACATTACATCACCTCCTTTAATTCTTGATTAATCAAGTCCCATATCAGCTGCACCTTTACCTCGCCTGAAATTGATGCCAAGATAACAGATATATAATTAGCCACATCATCCAATTTACTCTTAAAAAATTGCCACAACATTAGATTTCTTCCACTATTCGGGAACTTCCCCAGTGGTCTAACACTTATTGAAAATATTAATATTACAGGTCCAACAAGCTCCTCAGCCTTCTTTTAAAATGTTTGGATGCGAGGTACGTGGACCTGCTGATTTAAAAGTGTTTGGCTTTATTAGCTGTTTTTTAACATCCTCCTGAAATACTAGTGGAAAGGAAAGGATGTTATCACTATATGTTGAGACTCTCTCATCTGTTGTTTCCCCAAAAACAAAATAAATATTTATTAAACACTTCTGCTTTTCTGCATAACTGATGATTCTATCATTTCCATCTAATAATGAACCAATACTATTATCAGGATTCTTTTTGTTCCTAATATTTTTTAAATTTCCTTCTTATTGTCCTTAACTATTCTGGCATAAATGTCCTATATACTTCCCTTATCATTTTTTCTATAATTCCTAACTTCTGATTTATATTCATTATTTTCAATTTCCTCTTTCTTCCATTTGTTAATATATATTTTTGTAGCTGCCTTCACTTCTCCTCTACGTGAGGTTGTTTATTTAGGCAGCTCAATCTTCTTAATCAGTTGTAGGATTGTGGCTTGTTAGGCATCTAGTAAGGTGTTCTTAAATGATTCCCAAATATCATTCACTTTTTTTATTATATTCTTCATCTCGGTTGATTTGGCTCATAATTGTTTTCAGCTTTGTGAAATATCTGTAACTATAGCTGTAGGTATTAGAATAGCTAATAGCCTTGTGGTTAGGGCACTCAATTGGGATGCATGTAGAACCTGAATCTTCTACATGCCAGTTGAGTGCCCTAACTCCTATACTTTGGCTATTCTGGGAAAGGTCTCCCTTCCTCACTCTTCCATGACAAATTTTGAAAGATGTCATTGTATCCTTATGGAGAACAGGAGCATTTCTTGAAATTTAAAATGTTCATGGGATAGGAAAACTGTTTCACACCCAGCTCTAGTCTCGCCAGTATATCTAGAAACACTTTTCCATATCCAACTAACCAGGAATCTGTGTTGGATGCAGACCTTGACACAGTGATGCATGAGTTTCTCGCTTCCAGGCTTGACTGCTGGTGATGTGAGTGAAAGCCATGACAAAACTTCAGCTGATTTACCAACTTATTTACCACTTCATTGCAGAGTCCTTCTGAAACCGTGTCCTATGAGAATAAAGCCAATAAAGATAAATTGAGAAGACACTAAGTCATTGAGAACAACTTATTCAAATGGTCTGCGAAACCATTGACATAGAAGTCTGTAACATTATGACATGGCCTTTCATTCTAAAAAAGACCCCCACTATTTGAAGATGCTATAATATTATGGTGGGGTAAGAGGAAATCAAGGGCTATTCTTAGTTATTCTGGGTGGGGTGGAGCAGGGTGGGGGCTCTGGGTAATGGGTGGAGTGGGGGCGGGGCTGGGGTGGAGCGAGGGCAGAGGAGGAGCAGGGGCAAGGCCCTGGGAAAGAGGCGGAGCGGGGGCTGGAGCAGTATGCAGCTGTGCAGGGCACTAGGAAATTTGGTGCCCCAAATTTCCTGGTGCCCTACGCAGCTGCATACTTTGCCTATGGGTAATGATGGTCCTGAGGAAATCCTCTTTCACTTGCATTAGGAAGGACATTATTCATTCTGCAGTCTGCATTCATTCTGCACTGATCCATGATTTGGATTGGAGAGGAGACACTGGACCTCAACCTAGGTTGAAACTTGGCAGCTAAATCCTCAGATTTTTTTAGCCTATTCTCTAAATTTTGTACATCTTGGTGAATTTTTATCCACCTATTAAAAAGGGAATTTATCAGAGTATGCTAAAAGTAGGATTGTGACACAAAGCCATTTTTAAGGAAATTCTAAGTCAAGAAAGTAGGGCTACCATACGTCACCCTACACCTAGGCACAACAGGGTGTCCTTTTAGCTACTTTTTAAATGTACTATATTGTGCCAATGTGTTGTAAAACATATGGCAAGCATTGCTCTTAACTAATTCCTTCACATCTATTGTTTTGCGTCACATCCTTAATGTTCTCTTAATGTATTTTCATAGTGCATGAATAATCCTATTGTTTTTTGAAGGGCTCATTAGCTTTAGATCCTACTGTTTATTTGATTTTCCAAAAGTGAATTTAGGGCCTGATCCAAAGCCCACTGAAATCAGCGGGAGTCTTTCTGTTGAGTTCAGTGGGTTTTGAATCATGTCCCCAGTATTCATTAATGGTGCTAAATAGAGCCTTGAAGATTGAAATGTTCTGTTTTGCAGTGGAACAGGTATAAAATAGAGGCAATTACAAGTGCAAGATTTTGCAAATTTGTGCTTCTCCTATCCTATGAGTAGGATTTGTTTTGGGTTGAGAAGGTCCAGGCATAGTTTAATCTCCAAGTATATTCAAGCTTCAGGGAAAAATCTAGCTGATTTTATTCATGAGAGTCTCACTAAAGTGATGATTAATGCAAACACTTTAGTTACATTTTTTTTGAGAGAATGACCATTTGGTCCAAAAAATGTCTTCAGAAAATTGACTATGCAAAAATCAATACCTGCTTACCCAACAGATTATAAAATTATAGAATCCTAAATTATATATGGAAATGATCAATTAGATTACCTGGCCCATGTCTATCAGTGCAAGATTACTCCCCTCAGAATAAATCTATGAACAGGGCTGCCCAGAGGATTCAGGGAGCCTGGGGCAAAGCAATTTCAGGGCCCCTTCCATAAAAAAAAGGTGCAATACTATAGTAACATACATTTGGAAATGTAAAAAATAACCAGTGAAATACATTCAAAAATTAATTTTTAATAATTTGAAAATACACAAAATACATTATTTAAAAACATTAAATGCTTTACTGGTATGTATACATTTGCAATTACATAATGGGCTGAGGCTGAGTGATAGTGGTGGTTGGTGCCAATGGGCTGTCTTTGCCTGGGGGTGGTGCTGCTGTTGCCCAGGGCTGGGTGGGGAGCTGGGCTCTGGGTCGAGGGGTGCCTGACTCAGAAGGGCTGGGCTCAGAGCTGGGGGTCAGGGCTGCTGGGGATGCCGGGTTGGGGTGCCCGGCTCAGTGAACTGGGCCTCAGACTGGAAGTCAAGGTTGTGGGGAGATGGGCCAATGGTGGGGGTGCGGCCTCAAGGGGCTGGGCTCAGAGTAGGGGTCAGGCTGGGTCGGAGATTGGGATCAGTGGGGGTGCCTGGTCAGATGGGTGCCGGCTCAGAGCTTAGGGGCGGGGCCTTGTGGGGTTTGGGGTCAGGGGGTTGCCCTGGACCCTTACCATGCCGCTTACCCCTGCCTCTGCCCTCTCCCAGAGCCTCAGCATGCTGCACCCAGGAGCAGCCCTGGACAACGCTGCAGCAGCGGCCTGGCTCCAGTGGGGCCTGAGCTCCTCCCACTTGGCCTACCAGAGCTTGCAGTCCTGCTCCCTGACCACCCGGCTCTGAGTGGGAGGAGCTCAGGCCCTGCCTGAGCCACGCCGCTTCTGCAGCGCTGTCTAGGGCCGCTCTTGGACTCGGCGCACTGAGGCGCCAGGGGATGTGGGGAGGTGGAGGCGAGGAGGAGCCTCCGACATTCTCATGGGGGCCTGGGGCAAATTTCCCCACTTGCCCCCCCCCCCTTCTGGGGGGTCCTGTCTATGAATTTATTAATGTTTCTGCCAGTGTTTTGTCCAGTCTAGTTTTAAAGGTTTCAGAAGATGGATCCCCCACCACTTGCCTTTGGAATCTATTGAACAGAATAAAACACTTCAATACATAGAGCTTTTCCTGATATTCAACCTACATTTTTCTTACTTTCATCCCATAATTGCCATTTATGCCTGCATAGCCCAAGTAAATAATTCCATTCCCTCTTTAACATTTGCACACTTTGAATATTTGTAGACGGATATGATTTCCCATTTTTATTAGTTGTCACCCTCCAGCCTGCCAGTCATTTTTAGTTCTTCTCTCAACAATCTACAATTTATCTATCATTCTACTAATGTCTGGTCCAGAGCTGAATGATATATTGTGGTCAGTGGGAGGATATATCTGTGTATGCAACAACAACACAAAATTTCACTGGTATTTTTTCCTAACCTATCATATTGCAAATTCAGACATCTCGGCATGAAGAAAGCAAGCCTTACCTACACAATGAGGAATTGTCTCCTGGAAAGCAGGGACTCTGGAAAAAAAAAAAATAGGGGTCATAATAGACAAATTGAACATGAGCTTCCAGTGAGATGCTGTGGCAAAAAGGCTAATGTGATCTTTGGATGTATAATTAGGGAAGTAGTGAGTAGAATTAGGGAGATTATTTTACCTACAATACTGCATACAGTTTTGGTATCCACATTTCTAAAAAGATGCGAAAAAAATTGGAAAGAGTGTAGAAAAGAGCCACTATGATGATTCGAGGACATGGAAAAATGGTAAGAAAAGGAAAGAGCTCAGTCTGTTTAGCTTATTAAAAGAAGACTAAGAATTGACTTAGTTATGATATATATTAAATACCTTCGTAAGGAGAAAATATCAGGTATAAAGAGCTCTTTAAATCAAAAGGAGAAAGGCATAACAAGAGCCAATGTCTGGAAATTAAAGCCAGGCAAACTCAAATTAGATAGGAACACATTTTTAACAGCGAGAGTGATTAACCATTGGAATAAGCTACCAAGAGAAGTTTTGGATTCTCCATTCCTGGAAGTCTTTACATCAAGAGTCGATGGCATTCTGGAAGCTATGCTTTAGCCGAACTCAAGTTATTGGTCCCAATAAATGAATAACTGTAATATGCAGCAGAGAATCCTGTGGCACCTTATAGACTAACAGATGTTTTGGATCATGAGCTTTCGTGGATGAATACCCACTTCGTCAGATGAATGTAGTGTGGTGAATCCTATTACTTTGACATCTATACTGATTACTGTGAAATCAACGTCACCCTTAAATGTTAGGATTTCCCTATGCTACCTGCAGCACACACAGAGTGGAATCTCACATCACACATGATCTGCGAGTTTGGGCTTGGATCTGCTCTAATTTTTTATAAGTGATTTGATTAAGAAGCTGAATTAAAGTTGCCGCATCCATATTTAGTTTGGTCTTATTAGTGCCCTATGCAGCATCAGGAATTGTGTTCTTATTGGTGCCAAAGTATCCCAGCAATCCTTTTAAGGAGTCGAATCCTATCTGTGATTTGTCTTGATGTTTTCTGACCCTTCATAAGTTGTTTGTTCATGACCATAACTGCCAAAGAATGTAGAAATTTTTGATTACATGTATTTTTTCTGTGTCAAGATTGTTTCATTCTTCCCCAAGCTTTCCTTTTGTGAGATTGTTCCCTTTGTATTAGCAACATTGAGAACTTAATCCACCTATATCCCCATTCGAAATCCCTTGAGTGCCTCATTGGTTCACCGCACAGCTATCTTATTCTTCTTAGTGACTCAAACAGCACAATTGTACACAAATAGGATATATCTATTCCTGCCTTGTTACTCTTCTGGTGGATCAGTAATCAATAATGTTAAACCGGGTGGGCGTCGATACGCCCTGTAGTGTCATTCAGTAATTTTATAAATTAATTCACAAAGCCACCCCCTATTTGACTGTTGGTCTATCACTTAAGTCATCTCTTAGCCTCAGACAGTCTTTTCCTCTTATTCAAATGCAGTACTTTATCAGCCTTCCCTCCTGCATTCATATGCTTTTTTCAAAGTTAAGAAGTACGCTACACAAAAACTCGTTATTCTCATGTTTTTTTGTATTCTGTTTCTATCTTCCAATTATGATCCGCTGGGCATCTTCTTTTTCTGAACCACTTTGCACAGTGGATGATTTAGTTGATGTTGTCCTGCTTGAGCAGGGGTTGGACTAGTGACCTCCTGAGGTCCCTTCCAACTTATAGTCTATGATTCCATAATTTATTTTTTTAAGCATGTACTAATCTCTCATTATCACTTTTTTCCATAATTTTGCCCACACACAATAGTTCTATATGCACCAGGTTTTGTGCATAATTTCCCAGGTTTTTAGATCGATATAAACACACTCACTTCCGTTTCAGAATATTCCTTTTCCCCATATAATTTATATTTAAAACCTCTTTAAACTCCCTCAGGTAGGTGCTTAATTATTAGATTACATATGCTAGGTTTTACCTGGTGCAGTATTTTCTTTTGGCTATACTTTTTTGAGTTCATTTTATGCAGCATTCCAATCAGTACATCATCTTTTATATTTCTACCAGCCATCCAAGAGCTCACAGTTTTTCTTGGGCAAACACGTCAACAAACTAATTTTGATTTGTTTCACTTATTAACTTTGGAATTCTTTTGCTAATTTGTCCGCTTTCCTAAGTTAGAACTTTCGTGTGTCCTTTTCTATAGGACCAGTGTGATTACAGCATGCAGGGCAGGCTAGGAGTGTTGCAGGGTGCCTTATTTCCTTGCCCAGGGGAGTAAGTTTGCTTCTAGATTAACTAGACAGCTGTGGCCAATTAGAGCACCTGACTTCAGTTAGAGCACCTGATCCAGTTAGAGCCTGACTCGTCATGGGATATTAAAACCCCTCTTCAGTCAGACGCATGTGGTTTAGTTGAAGGAGAAAGTTGGATTGGTAAGCAGAGTGAGATTGCAGAAGGAAGAGTTTGTCCAGGGAAAATAGAGGTTTTGGAGGACAAAAGTGATGCGGATGGTGGGAAGCCCAACAGAAACCTAGGTAAGGGGCACCAGGCTTGTATAGAAGGGAGAGAGAAGCCTTCACAAGTGCCACGGATTATAGAGGGAAGCTTAACCAGGGGAAGAAACCGCTAAGTCAAGTGGTTCACCACACCCCGGCCCTGGTGACCTGCGAGTACGAGGCGGCCAGGTTTCCCTCCCTCTCCACTCCCCTCCTCCAAGGGACTAGGGGAGTGATTAGAACTGGTTGTTCAGAGGCAAGGCCAATAGCGCCTCCCTGAACCTACCCAGAGAGAGAAAAGCGCGAGACCCAGCAGAACAGTACGGGCAAATTTGCCACACAGGTTATAAATTTGTTTTTTACTATGCATTCCTTTGATTTCTTGTTAACTTGTTTATATATTTCTAACCTTGGAATTTTGTTATTTTTCCCAACATTACTTTTCCAACTCTTTCTTTGCCTTTTTAAGAATTCTTGTGCATTGGTTTGTCTAGTTATTAAGTCCTTGCTATTCTTAAGTACCTTTTATTTGTTTGTATGACTACTTCTTGGCTTTAATGCTTGATTTACATTCCCCATGGAATTGCATTTGAGTTTGCAGACAATTTGAATATCCATAAGCTAGACTGGCTGCTGGTTCACCTTTCCTTTATATTATATCATCAGAATATCCTCTAGATTATCACTATACATTTATATTTAAGATACTCGGTAGGTTAGATACACTTAAGTGTCCCCATTTGCTTTTCCTATGGCTCAAGTAGGAATTCTTCAGTGTTTAACATTACTTGACCTTGATATGTATTAGCTAGAGAAGTGATCACTCCATTCCATCTTCTTATAGATTGCCCAGCTCATTTACTTGCTATATTTGGCTTTTTGATCCCCGATTGAACAGGAAAAGGTTCCATCCACCAAAACTAAATTTATAGTGCTCAGTATTGGCATACCAAGTTGTGTTGTTCAATGAATGTTGCAGCGCACTTACCTTATATAGTCAGTTTCTGCTTCTCCAATAATCTAGGCTATTAAGATCCCCACAGATGTACAGCCTTTAATATCTTAACTTAACTCATCGGACTTCTAGATTGTCTAATTTTTTTTATATGAGTTGTAAACGGCTAGATGATTAAGGTGTTTATTAATTCTGCACAGGAACTCTATTACGTGTTGTACTCAAAACCTAATTCTGCTACATGATCGTCAACATAACTAACACCTTTGTTTTATAAATATACAGCCCCCTCTCCTCATTATGCCCTATCATGTCTATTAATCAAATCTTGAAAATCTAATATAGCTTTGTTCACTACCATGTTTCTTGTACACATCACATCAGTTTGTTTCATTCAGAAACAGTTCCTTTTAGTTTTAATAACCCAGTTGGTCATGACGTTATGTGCATTCAGCAAAGATAACATCTAGAAACAGTGTTTAAACTACATATTACCTTCATTATAAAATTTTATTATGCAGTTTAGTCGGAGATTGCCTATATGCAAAGTATTTTATCGCAGTTTGTTATTACTTTTTTTATCTTTCAATCTTCTTCCCTGTCTGTAAAGTGCAGATTAATCACTTCTATCATCAAATGTATCATTTCTTTGCCTCAAGCAGTACAATCTCATCTCTTCTCCTTATATTATCCTCCTGCCTGAACTGGGTGTTGTGTACCAATAGCTCTTTTCCCCCTGCATTTTTTTGGCTGTGCCACATTCCGCTATCGACTCTCTTTGATAGCTTCGGCATAGGAATTTTATGAGATAGTTGTAATGTTTTGTATCTACTCTCTGCTTTTCACTGCCACATTTCCTTTGTACTGCTGCACTACAACGTGTGGCATTTTTTCCATACCGTCGTTCCACAATTCTCATACAAGTTTCTCTCCGTATTTTTCCATACAGTTCTCATACAAGTGTTCTTTTCCATATTCGTAACACTTCATTTCCTCTTACAGCCAGACTCCACATGCCCAAACCTTTGACATCATATAATATCTCCAGGGGCAGATATATGTTTAACCAGAATAATTGATATCTATAAAAAACAAAAGGAGTCCTTGTGGCATCTTAGAGACTAACCAGTTTATTTGGCTATAGCTTTGTGGGTAAGAATCCACTTTCATCAGTGCAAGAGTTTGGAAAACTACAGGCAGCAGGTATAAATACATTGGAAAGGATGGTGATTTGCCTTACCAAGTGTGGCCCATTCATTACCACTTCAAAAGTTATTGTTCCTCCTTTGATATCCTGCTGTTAAATGAATTGCTTTGTGTTTAGACTGACCTGACACTTGGTAACGGCAAACTACTACCCTCTTCCATTGTTGCTATTACCTGCTCTGCTATGATCTAATCCCTCATAGTCGATTTGGCTAGGTTTCAACTTCCAGCTACTGGATCATGTTGACCTTTTCTTTGTCTAGATGAGATTTCACCATTAATTGACTATATTTGTTCCCGATGTTAGCTATATAGACGTAATCAAGTCATCCCTTAGCCTGTATCTTTTGTTTAAACTAATAGACTGGATTTTTGATCTAACACTATAAAGAATGTTTTCTACTCATTTGATCATTCTTTCAAGTTCCGTTTCAATATATTCCTCTTAAACTGTTGGCACAGAATTGGACACAGATATTCCACAGTGGCACACAGTGCCTCAAATATGGAGTAAAAACCTGTCGGGCTCTATTGAGATTTCACCTATGTTATGCACTCAAGACTCACATTTCAGTTGCCTTGACGAAGTGGTTTTTTTTGACGCCACAAAGCTTTGCCCAAATAAAGTCTGTTGCTGTCTTTAAGTGGCCACCAGATTCTTCTTTCTGTGACTCACCCTCTAGTTTTTTTTGGCCAGTGTCACATTGGGAGTTCACATTCGGTTTGATTATCGTATACAAGCTGACATCTTTTCAGGGCATAGCTTCCCAGTACAGAGTCCCCCAATTCATGGAAATATGGGCTGACATTCTTTTCTTCATGGATGTCTAATTAGCCCATAACAAAAATGCTATTATTGATTGCCAGTTTACCAGCTATCGAGATTTGCTCTTGATCGAGTGGTGGGCGTCTCTTGGTTATTTATTTGGATTCTC
The DNA here is from genome assembly GCF_003597395.2 of Chelonoidis abingdonii. Classification (NCBI taxonomy): domain Eukaryota; kingdom Metazoa; phylum Chordata; order Testudines; family Testudinidae; genus Chelonoidis; species Chelonoidis abingdonii. Next base: position 20,885,424 of record NC_133771.1, read on the forward strand.
CATTTTTGGGTCAGTTGGCTAACTTTATCAGTGAAGATTTTATGTTTTCTTTCAGGTAACTGATAAAAATGTTGTAAGGTTGAGCCAGACAAATCCCCCGCCCCCACTGGAAACAGCATCTGCTTGAAGACTTCCCAATACATTCCATTTGAGCCATATCAGTTGCCAGTTTTTAATCATTATGTTGTGCCATGTTAATTTTATTCATTAAGTTTTTAATCAAATATTGGGAAGGTAGCAACTCACAAACCTGACAGAAGGTTAAGTATATTACATCGCACCATTATCTTTCGGGGGTCCAACCTTTCATCTGGCGGGCCACAGACAAAAAAGAGCTGTGGTGGCAAGTCCACTATCACCGAAATGAACCGAAATTTTGGCAGCGATGCCGCGTTGATGCACACTTTCGGCGGAGCAACGTCATGAAGAGCATCACCGCCGAATTCGGTGGAAATTTTGTGGATGCCTCGGACCGCTGCCAGGAGTAGGGACATTTAGATGCCCCCCGATTGGGCGCATGGTGTCCGCGGCAAGCATTGGGACCCCTCGATTCTATCATCACCAACTTGTAATTCATCAGAAAGATATCCAGTAGTATGACGGATCTATTTTCTAAACCATTGCTTTAGTTCATCTACATTTCCTCTTTATTCTTGATTATCAAGTCCATTACAGCTGCACCTTTACGTTCGCCTGAATTCGATGCCAAGATACCGATATCTATTAGCCCACATCATTCCAATTTACTTCTTAAATTGCCACACATGAGATTCTTCACTATTTCAGGGACTTCCCAGTGGGATCTCACACTTATTGAAGGATTAATATTACAGGTCGAACAAGTCCTCAGCCTTCTTTTTAAAATGTTTGGATGCGAGGTACGTGGGACCTGCTGATTTAAAAGTGTTTGAGCTTTAATTAGCTGTTTTTTTAACATCCTCCGGGAATCTTAGTGAAAGGAAAGGATGTTATACTTATAGTTGAGACTCTCTCATTCTGTTGTTTCCCCAAAACCAAAATAAATTTTTATTAAACACTTCTGCTTTTTCTGCATAACTGATGATTTATCATTTCCATCTATAATGAACCATACTATTCAGGATATCTTTTCTGTTCTATATTTTTAAATTTCCTTGCTTATCCTTACTATTCTGGCTAGATGTCCTAGTATTTCCTTATCCATTTTTTCAATTCTAACTTCTGATTTATAGTTCATTATTTTTCAATGCTCTTTCTTCATTTGTTAATATATATTTTTGTAGCTGCCTTCACTTTCCTGACGTGGGTTGTTTATTAGGCATGTCTCAATTCTTTCTTAATCGTTGATAGGGATTGTGGCTGTTAGGATCTAGTAAGGTGTTCTTACATTGATTCCCAAATATATTCACTGTTTCTTTTTATATTCTTATCTCGGTTGTTTGGCTCATAATTGTTTTCGCTGTGAAATTCCTGTAACTATAGCTGTAGGTATTAGATAGCTAATAAGCCTGGTTAGGGCATCAATTGGGCGATGCATGTGGAACTGAATTCTTTTACATGCCAGTTGATGCCTAATCCATATACTTTTCGGCTATTCTTGGGAGGTCTCCCTTCCTTCACTTTCCATGACAATTTTGAAAGATTGTTCAGTTGTATCCTTATGGAAGAACAGGCAGATTTCTTGAAATTGTAAAAATGTTTCATCGGATGGAAAACTGGTTTTCACACCCAGCTTTGTCTCGCCAGCTTATCTAGGAAACTTTTCATATCCATAACAGGAATCTGTGGTTGATGCAGAACCTTTGACCAAGTGCTTGCATGGTTTCTCGGACTTCAGGCTTGCTGTGGTGATGTGAGTGAAAGCCTGGACAAACTTCAAGTGCTTTTCCCCTTGTTTTACACTTCCATTGCAGGTCTTCTGATAAACGATGCTATGAGATTAAAGCCAATAAAGATAAATTGATGAAGACCACTAGGTCATGAGAACAACCTTATTCAAATGGTCTGCGAAACATTGAATAGAGTTGTAACATTATGACATGGCTTTCATTTCTAAAAAGACCCCCTATTGAAGATGCGTATAATTCATGGTGGTCGGGGTAAGTAGCATCAAGGCTATGTCTTAGTATTTTCTGAGTGGGTGGAGCAGTGGTGGGAGGGTCGAGTAATGGTGGAGTGGGGCGGGGTGGGGGTGTGGTACAGAGGGCAGAGGAGGAGGCAGGGGCAAAGGCGCCCTGGGAAGAGGCGGAGCGGGGGCTGGAGTCTAGTATGCAGCTGTGGCAGGTCACTAGCGACAATTTGGGTGCCCCAAATTTCCTGGGTGCCTACGCAGCTGCATACTTTGCTAAATGGACTATTGATGGTGCTGAGGAAATCTCTTTCACTTTCGCATTAGGAAGACATTATTCATTTCTGCAGTCTGAGCTTCATTCTGCACTGATCCTGGATTTGGATTGGGAGGAGACACTGGCTCAACTCTGGTTGAACTTGCGCTAATCTCAGATTTTTTTCAGCCTATTTCTCTAAATGAATTGCATTTGCGTGATATTTATCACTATTTAAAGGGAATTTTGCAGGAGTATGCTAAAAGTATCGGATTTGTGACTACAAAGCATTATTAAGGGAAATTCTAGCATGATGTGGTTATCGGTGTTTGGGGACGGGGCTTACAATAGGGTCTTATGCTTCCCTTTGGCACTTCATGGTACTAATCCGTATTTTTTTTCAGTCCTGTGTTCATGTTTTTTAAGCTACATCTTTTGATATGTTACTTATATATGTGTCGATAAAGTTTGTGCTAGATTTGGTCTAGAACACCAAAATTGGAGTAAAGGATCTTGTAATGGAAGCGATTAGCTATTTAAACTAATTCTTGGCAATCATCTTATGTGTTTTGACGTTTCACTGTTCCTTCTCAATGTCTCTTTACATGTATTTGTGCTTGTGATGATAGTGTGCATTGAATAAGTGTACATTATTTTTTTAGAAATAGTGGGTTCTTTAGTGTCTTTAGATCCTATCTTGGGTATTTGTAGAATTGCCATATGATAAGAGTGAATGTTTTTGTCGCGGCCTTTTATTACTGATATGAGGGCCTCTTTTGAACTCGGCGGGGAGTCTCTTCGCTTTGTGTGAGTCTGCAGTGGATAGTTGTTATGCTAGTCGTCGCTCAGTATTGTCGAATTTAAGATTGTGTTTGCTAAATAGGGGAGCCTTGAAGATTGAATTTATTCTTGTTTTGCAAGTCCCAATGTGACTTGCTGAACGTGGGTCTAAAGATAGACTAAGTGGTTTATTTCTACAAGAGAGAGAGATGCAAGATTTTGCATTGTGGTTGGGTATCTCTCTATAGTCTATGAAGCAGGATTGTTTTTTTGGGTTGAGGAGAATGCGCTTTTCCTAGGTGATAGGTTTTAGTTCTCAGATAATATATATCAGATTCATTGCGTGTGCAGAATGCGCTTAGGATAGTTTTATATTGTGCATAGTTGGGTGCTGATCGTAAGGTGAATGATAGATGAAATACACTCTAGTGTAGTTCCTCTGTGAGTAGATATATGTACCTCATCTTTGGTTCCATTAGTTGTCGCTGTGAGAAACTGCTTGTGATATGCTACTGTAGTGCTCCTACCTTCTGCTGTTGACTCCGCTCTCCAGAGTTGATAGAGTATTTATTTGATTCCAGGTATAGAGGTATTGGCCATATGTATTAGGGAATTTACTATTTGGATCTTATGTTTTACCTAGGTGCTTGTTCAATTCGAGTCTATTTAGTTACAGATAGGCTAAGGGATGACTGATTACAGCTCTCATAGTGCCTACATGGGAAACATGTCTTATTCTCCGCTAGATCATGAGAGATTATCTTCGTCTCTTGACTAATTACTTGAAGGTCTAAATGTACGCAGGTCGCGCTAGAGTGGGTAGATTTCATGGAGATGAGGTGCGGTGATAGCGGATTATTCATGATATCGGCCCTCTGCGGCATAAAAGAGAGGTATGCAAATAGAGTGGGTTAGGGTGCTCTCCAGAAAGTGTTAGGTATTGTGAATATGAATAGAAATATTTCATTTACGAGTAATACGAGTTGAGAAAGTAGCATTTTATGAGAATTAATTTTTGAATTAATTGAAACCGGTAATTGAAATACACAATTGTTTTTTTAGCCACTTATTAAATTGCTTTGAGCTGGGGCATAGATAGTTATTGCATATTTCTATGGTCTCATGTGGCTGTGTGTAGTGATCGTGGCTGGTCCCGTGGTCCAAATGGTCTGTCATCTTTGCTGTGGGTGCTGGCTGGATGAAGTGCTGCTGGGTTGCTTCGCCAGGCTGGCGAGATTGGCGGTGAGTGTCCGGTTTTCTGTGGGTTGGTTGTCAGGTGTGTAGGATGCACAGGGATCCTTGTCTGTTGTTTGTTAGAGGTGTGGATGGATATTTCTCCGTAGCTGTTGGGTAAGCTCTTGCGTGGGCGCGCGATGCGTGTTGGATGGGGGGTTATTGTCTTGTGTGTTGTAGTGGGAGGTGTTGGAGTTTGCTCGTATGGGAGTGCCTAGTTATTGTGTTTATGAGAATTGAGAGCGGCGCTGATAGGCGGTGTGATGGAAAGTACGGGCGGACCTTGTTGAGATTGTATGGCAGAATGGTATGGAAGAAATGGCCAGTTGTGGTGCGTTCAAAGGAATGTTGGCGTGGAACAAGCGGGTAGAATTCATATCTTTTCCTTGCGAGTATCAAGAGCGTCAGGGATGTGGCAGAAGAAAATTGCCACGGCGGGGAAAGAGGCTATTGGTACACACCCAGTTTCAGGGCAGGGAGATAATATAGGGAAGAGATTGGAAGATGTCTGCTTGCGGGCAAGGAGATGTATACATTTATATAGAGTGATTATTGCTTTCGACAGGGGCAGAGATTGAAAGAATAAAAGTCTACAAAGCTTGCCCAGAAAATTTTTGCTATGGCTCTTCGATAATTGATCTAAATTTTATGAAGGTTTGGTAGGTTTTTTAACACTGTTTCTAATGGTTATTTTTGCATGGAATGCACATTACTCACTGCATGGTGTTTATACTACGAATGTTTTCTGGAATGGGAAACCTGTGTGTGTGTACCAAGAAATCGGTTAGTTGGGAGATTTTATTTAGATTTTAGGTTGGATGTAATATATGAGGTAGGGCTATGGGGACGGGGGGTCTGTTATTTATAAAGGTGTTGTTTTGTTTGCTACATGTACGACCTTAGTTTTGGTTACAAGTATGGAATTCCTGTGCGTATAACACTTTATTGTTCTGCTGTTACTATATAAAAAAGATTAAGCATTAGATCAGTGCGTTAGTGAGTATTAGGGCGTGTAATCTGTGGATTTAAAATGCCATTAATGATTATGGAGAGAGAAAGCTGAATTTATATGGTAGTGCCTGCACAATTATTGACGACAGTTGTATTGCCATACATGGGCTACTAAATTTGTTTGGTGGTGGAACCTTTTCTGTTCAACTCCTGGGATTCCCAACGCAATATTAGAGTATTGTAGCCGGCATTTGGAGTTCAGAGATGTGGTGCAGTGTGTGTGAGAGTGTTAGGGTTCTCACTATCGTGCGCTGGCTGGGATTGGGTTCAGTTCGAAGTTGGCTTGGTCGATGGTGGCGTTCAGAAGCTATGTGTGAGGTCCTGCAGGGATTCGGTCTTGTGGGGGCCATGAGGGATAGAGCGTAGGGGATTGTGCCCTGGGCCCTCTCTTTTAATGAGTCGTGCTTTTCCTCTTGCCTTTGGCGCCTATTCCTCTCATTGAATGGTTACGGTCTGCATAGTCTATAGTGAGGGACCTTTATGAGGCAGTCTACTGGACTCTAATCGCCAAGGTGCAGCAGGCGGCCTGCGCTCTAGTGGGGTGCCTGAGGTTCGTCACTCTGTGGCCGTCTTGACTCGTATGCGTATGCTAATCTCTGCTGTCTCCGTGCACCGGCTCAGATGGGAGAGTAGGCTCGTTCCTCTGCGGCTCTGAGCGATTAGCTCATGTCAATAGCTTAAGAGAGTGGTCTTACAGGCTCAGAGGTTGTCTAGTGGCGATCTGTACTGGGGATCGCTGACTGGACTGAACGGCATCGCCGCGGCAAGTAGTTAGTCTATAAGGTGCCACAGGATTCTCTGCTGCTTTTACAGATTCAGACTAACACGGCTACCCCTCTGATACTTGGAATATGCAGGAAGTTAAACGAGATGATCTACAAAAACTCATGCCTAATTTGCTGTCCAGTATTATATTGCTGCCTGTTCTGTATGTTGTTCATTTAGGGGCATCAAATAGTGCTATTGATCCCAACACACGTTTTTGGGGAGTGGGGATCAATAATTTGCCTGAACCCATTCTCTTATGCCCCAGGAGAAAGAAAAACTCTTGCTGCTGTCACTAACAAGAACTAAGAGGCAGCTAGTATTTTGAAGCTTAGCATGCAAAAAGCTATAGCACTGCTCATCATTTCCGTCCAAGGACTTGGGGGGTTCTCATAAGGAGCCTTGGATCAGCTAAATGTACAGGATCTATCAGCCAGCTATTCCTCACAGAAGTAAGAAATAAGTTTATATGGATTCTAACTACAGGCAGATGGGAAAATGAAACCAAGTTCATTAGGAAGTTATAAGTTAATAAATATATAGACATTTTGAGTGCCAAATCATCCCCCTAAAGAATCTTTGCAGCTCATGGTGGTTTCTCAGAATATGAGCAGCAAGCCTAGTATAATTATCTTACAGAGTCTGGTGACTCTGATCCCACATGATCCCAAACTCATGTAGTGTGTTGTACACTAGAGCTGTGAAAATTTTTAGCTTTAGTGTTGTTTATTCTGATCTCTTTTTTCAGACAGAAAGTAATTGAACTAACTTTATATAAGATATGAAGAAGCAGAGAGATTTCTATTACAGACGTTGCTGTAGCTTATGAGTAGGGCCCCGTGTCTGTCATGGAGGAAACGGAAGTCATAGTTTCTGTGACTTTCCATGAGCTCTGTGACTTCTGCAATAGCCGGTGTAGGTGACCCCAGGGCCGCCCAAGCAGCTGGCCCTGGCGACAGCCACACCAGCCACTGCTGGAGCAGCTCCAAAGCCAGCCAGTGCTCGGGTGGCCTCACAGACAACCACACTCGCACTGCTGGAGTGGCCCTGGGCAGCTGGCCCCGAGGACCACCTGAGCAGTGATCCCAGGGGCAGTGGGATCAACAGTTGGGGGGGGAGGTGGCCCCCAGGGCACAGCCAGCGCAGCCACTGCTCAGTGGCCCCTGGCAGTTGGTGCTACTGACCTTGGTGGCCCCTAGAAGCTGGTGCCACTGCCCCCTCCCAGAGCAGCGGTTCCCAACCCCCCAGCTAAGATTTAGTCAGGGGTATATAGTACAAGCTTTCTTTGGCCCTCCTTGTGGCATAGGTAGCACAGCCAGTGCATTCCTTGGGCCACCCCCAGGTTAGGCCTGGTTCTCTGAGTCCCATGAGGGCACTCCCTCTTCTTGTGCCCCGGCTCCCCACAGGCCCGACAAGTTTGGAGACCCCCTGTTAACTTCACAGGGGGCACTCGAGTCTCTCCATCATGTCCCAGGTAGAGCCTCTTTGCTTCATCCCAAAAGGGGCACTCCCTTTTCAAGTCACCCACAGGCGAAACAGTCTTTAGGCCCTGGCACTGGCCTCCTGCCCAAGGTGCCTGGCCCCAAATGAGGTCCATGTATCCTCCCCTGCAGCAGCCCCACTTGCTGCTCAGTGAGCCGAGCCACACAGGCTCTCCAGTAAAGGTCTCTCATGTCTCCAGTCTTGGATCCAAGTAATCATCCAACAGTCCTTGCCCTGGCCGCTTGTGTCAGGTGCAGACCACTCCTGCCCGCATTCTCCATCACTTGTAAAAGTGCAGGACTCACCTCTGCAGCACCTCCTGCTGGTCGTCTCGGGAATTAGCTTTTCCAGCCTCAGAAGCATCCTCTGGAGGCTGGTGTCCCGCTGTCACTTAGACCCCGTGTCCCTCCCTGGACTCTGGTGACCCTTTATCTGGAGTGCTTCCCCCTGGCAGTATACCCCTCAGTCTCAGGGTCTAACCTCTCTGGGGAACCCCCACTCCCTATCCCCACCTTGCCTCAGTAATCGGCTACTGCCAGTCACCAACTAGCCTCTATTCCCTGGGGCAGACTGCAGTATAAGCCACTCATCACTAGCAAGGAGAGTTTGGACCTGCTGCCTTTCTCTGCAACCCAGTACCTCTATGGGGCCTTGGGCAAGGCCCTGCAGCCTGGGAAGTTGCCAGCCTGGAGCTCCCCAGCCCCTCTGGCCTTTCCCCAGCTCTGCCTCACTCTAGGCACCCTGAGCTTGCCAGCAGCCAGGCCCCTCTCTCTATCTGAAGGCAGAAAGAGACTGTTAAGCTCCTGGCTCCCAGCCTCCTATATAGGCCCAGCTGAGTCCCGACTGGGGTGTGGCCCAGCTGTGGCTGCTTCCCCAATCAGCCTATTAGCTGTTTTCCCTGCCACAGCCCTCTCCCAGGACTGTTTTAAGCCCTTCAGGGTAGGAGCAGGTGACCACCTATCAAGGTATGAACCCCCACTCTGAACCTTAGCGTCCAAAAGATGGGGTACCTGCATGAGCCCCCCTAAGCTTTATTACTAGCTTAGAAATGGTAGAGCTGCCACCACCCAAAAATATAGTGTTTTGGGGCACTTTCTGGCCCCCAAACCCTTCCCTGGGGACCCCAAGACCCAAAGCCCCTTGGGTCTCAAAACAAAGGGAAATAAACCATTCCCCTCTTCTCTTCCTCCCAGATCCTCCCTTCCCTGGGTTACACTAGGAGATCGCTGTGATTCAACTCCTTGAATCTTAAAACAGAGAGGAAATTCACCTTCCCCCCCTTCTTCACTCCCCCTCCCAGACGCTCCTTGAGAGAGAGACAGTAATACTAACACAGAGAGAAATCAGGTTTTTCCTTCCCCCCTTCTCTCCTTTCTCCCACCAATTCCCTGGTGAGTGCAGACTTCCTCCCCTTGGGTCCCACACCAGAATAAAAAAACAAACAAACAATCAGGTTCTAAAAAGGGAAGCTTTTAATAAAAGAAAGAAAAAAGTAAAAATTGTCTCTGTAAAATCAAGATGGAAAATGTTACAGGGTCTTTCAGCTTACAGACACTAGAGAGAATCCTCCCCCCAGCACAAATACAATTTGCAGCAAACAGAGATACAATCCTTCCAGCAAAATACACATTTGCTAAATAAGAAAACAATTAAAAGACTAAACCGCCTTTCCAACTGGTACTTACTAAATTGAACAGAAGAGGCTGTTTCAGAAACTTGGAGATATCTGCCTACATGTCTGGTCCCTCTCAGAACCCAGAGAGAACAAAGAAAAAAGCCCCAGAAAGCACAAACAAAGGCTTCCCTCCACCGAGATTTGAAAGTATCTTGTCTTCTGATTGGTCCTCTGGTCAGGTGTTCCAGGTTTACTGCTAGTTAACCCTTTATAGGAAAAAGAGTCATTAACCCTTAACCATCTGTTTATGACACCACCCTACTACAGGCTGCTATTTGCAGGGTCTCTGCATTGAGACCCAGGCCCACCCACTACTCCAGGTCCTGACCCTGGGACCCTACAAATAGCAGCCTCATCTTGCTTCTCTGTGTGATGATCTGGCTGGAGGGCTGGGCCCCTGAAGACCCACCTTGGCAGCAGAAGTCACCACAAAAAGAGACAGAGAGCGAGACTGCAGATTTGCAACCACCCAACAGGAGGTATTCATGAGAAGTGAGTGCGTGCTGTCACAATCTTGTACATTTTAAACTGAGTAAATTGCTTTGATAAATTATGAGAGACTATTTTATATATACAAAATTAGTATTCAGAATAAACTCAAAGTGAGATCAGTACCAGGAGTATATATGTCATTGATTTGAGTCTAGTGCAAATCCATTAGTCTCAATGGAGTTATTCCAGTTTACATAGGTATAACAGAGGACAATCAGGCACACTGATTCTATTACCAGTTCCTTTGGGAAAAAAAAAACACATTTATGTGAATATTTCATTCAGTCCTCTTATGAATTCTTCAGTAGGATATTAATATATTCTGGTTTTATGACTATATCACAGCCATTTTATTTTTCATATAATGACCAAACTACATTCAGGTAGGAGAGTATTTCTATTAAATACAGAAATGGTCTGTTTTAATCCCTTTAAAATGCACCGTCTACTGGGACCAGTGCTGTTCAAAATTCAGAAACGATCTGGAAAAAGGGGTACAGAGTGAGGTGGCAAACTTTGGAGACAATACAAAATTACTCAAGGTAGTTAAGCCCAAAGCAGACCACGAAGAGTTACAAAGAGTTCTCACAAAACTGGGTGACTAGGCAACAAAATGGCAAATGAACTTGAATGCTGATAACTGAAAAGTAATGCATATTGCAAAATATAGTCCCAACTATACATATGAAATGATAGGATCTAAATTAGCTATTACCACTCTAGAAAGGATTTTGAGTCATCATGGATAGTTCTCTGAACATATCTGCACAATGTGCAGCTGCAGTCAAAAAAGCTAACAGAATGTTAGGAACTATTAGGAAAGGGATAGATAATAAGATGGATAATATCATAATGACACTATATAAATCCATGCTATGCCCACACTTTGAATACTGCATGCAGTCTGGTTGCCCCATCTCAAAAAAGATATTAGAAATGGAAAAGGTATAGAGACAAATAAGAAAAATGACTGAGGGTATGGAACAACTTTCCCATGAGGAGAGATTAAAAAGATTGAGACTGTTCAGTTTGAACAGGAGATGACTAATGGGGCAAATGGTAAAGGTCTATAAAATCGTGAATGGGGTGGAGAAGTGAATAAGGAAGTGTTATTTACCTCTTCACATAACACAAGAACCAGGGGTCACTCAATGAAATTAATGGGCAGCAGGTTTAAAACAAATAATAATAAGTACTGCTTCACATAATGCACAATCAACCCGTGACCTGTACTATATACCCTTGACTAAATCTTAGCTGGCAGGGGTGGGGGTGTAAGGCACGGGACACCAGAGTCCAGGGAGGGACATGGGGGCTAAGCAGCAGCAGAACACCAGCCTGCAGAGGGCACTCCAGGGTCTGGAAGAGCTAATTCCCAAGAGGACCAGCAGGAGATGCTGCAGGGGTGAGTCCCACACGTTTACACAGCCCCATACTGCTTCCGTTAACTCTGTTGCTATTCTCTGGGCCACTTCCCATGTAACTCCTTCTTCTTCACCCTTACCTCATGATTCTTTGTCTGTTCTGTGCTCAAGCTGGGGCTCTCTCAGGCCTCCTCATCTAGAGACATTCACAGCCTTCCAGTCTTTCTTCCCCATTCTGATCCCAGCCAGCAACTGATCTCCTTAGGCCCTGCAGCACCTTTTAACTGAGCCTACTGTGCTCTGATTGGCTTCTTTACTGAAGACTATCTAGGCAGGCCTGGAGGACCCTCCTTCACTGTTCCTTTTCTGGGTCAAGGTGTGGTAAGACCATGAGATGTAGATTTGATCCCTATGAAAAAGTAAGTTTTTCAAAATAAGAAAAGCACTTTAAAAAAGTGCACTGCTAATTTCTCCCAACCATCGAGATAATAAATAGCTTTTGCAGGTAGTTAAGTTAGCAAACCAGTTTGTGTTATGAAAGCTTTATTTACTTACCCATAATGGACAATGTTTTTTTTTGTTTATTTGTTTGTTTTTGAAATCTTGTTTTAGGGTTAAAATTTTCCATGTTTATTCTAATTTTTCCAGTTATTTTTGTAATTTTGAATATATTTTTTTCAGTTTATCTAGAACAAAGAAAGCACAAAAAATACCAATTTCCCAATGTAGTGAATTCTGGTCACCTCTATTTCTCATGGATAACTCAAAAGAAAAAAAAGGCAGAACATTTCTCCACCTTTTTTTCTCTGCCTACTTGTATTTTTGTTTAATAAACACATTTTGTATCTTTTAAAAATATCTTATTCTAATGTTTCCTCTTATATTTTTCTCTGACTCTCTCTTTTTTCAAGACTTTTTAGACAAAGTTTGATTAAAACGGACATCTAAAGTCACAGTTCTAAATCCATACTCAGGTATCTAAATAGGTAGCGTAGTTTTTAAAAGTTTAACATTCAGCGGCTTCTATTAAACTTTAATGGTAGCTTCTGAGTGCTCAACACTTTGAAAAATCAAGCCACTTCATTTAGATCCTCATTATGGACTTAGGATCATCAGCTTTAGGCAAGCATGAGGAGGTATAAATGGGAGTTAAGGCTTAGATTTTCAGACAGACTTGGATTTAGGCGCCTTTAAGACCTTTGAGATTCCCAGCTGAGGGAGACCCAACTCTGTCAGTGGGAGCTCAGAGCTACAGTCACAAAGAGACTTAGGCATTGTGATACTGAGCATTGCAACATCTACTTTTAGGTGCCTAGAAACACTGCACACTCCATAAAGCCTGCGATACACACTTAGGATCCCTTTACAATGAATGGGGAGAGATAGGTGCCTTAGACTGCAATTCACAAAAGACATGAAGCTAAGCAGGGATCCACCTAAGCTAGCCAATGCGGGGTGCTGATGAGAGTAGTGTGCCTAAACCCCATCACTCTCTCAGAGAATGTTCTCTGCTAGCAGTTCCTGAGAACCTCTCTCCTGGAGTCAGGTGGGTCAGGTTTCAAGGACATTTCTTGCATGAATGAGTTAGGCTTCTGCCTCAGTCCACACATATTGGCAGCAGTCGGGGTGCTCTTTTAACTCAGTGGTTAGAGCAGTCACGTGCAATGTGAGACACCCAGATTCAGTTCCTCCTCTCTGCCAGGAGCAGAAAAGGTGTGAACAAGGGCTGTCCTGCTCAGCTCTAACCACTGAGCTATGGAATATTCTGATGTAGGGCTCCCTCAGTCTCTTCCATTGAAGCTGTTCCACTGCGGCTGAACAATTGGAGTAATTTGAACAGGGGGACTGAACTTTGAGTGGTCTACCTTGGTGCATGAATCATCAGGCTGAAGAGTCATTCTCTGACTTGATCTATCTCTGGCCCAAAGACTCTTTAATTATAAATAATTAATAATAATAATTAAATCATCAATGGGCCCAAGCAAGTGCAAGAATGACTCTTAGAGCTTAGTAGTTAGGGCACCCACCGAAGAGGTGGGTGATGCCTGTTCAAATCCTTTCTCAGCCAAGAGGAGGGGACCTGAAACTCAGTCTCCCACATCCCAGCTAAGTGCTCCAACCACTGAACAAAAAATTATAAGGTGCGCACCAATGAACTCCAGATCAAAGACTCTCAAACTGTGTAAAGGATGGACTAAACTTTTCATGGGTGGGCTAGTTCTGAACAGAAGCATTTATGAACTTTTGACCACAAGTGCCCACCTTTCGGTTTCTTAGAAGGACTCACCTGCCAGAGCGCATGTGGAGAAGTTTGGAGGAGGGTTGATCTCTGGTAAGCTTATTAGCATGTGTATAGGTTCTTCTATTGTTTTTGATACATTTTCTCTGTAAGCCAGTAAGAATAAATAGGCTCACACAAGAAGTACTAAGTGGTAACTATGGCAATTGCACTATTAACCATCTCTGAGGAGAAAGGCAAAGCAGGTCTGCTTAGGCAGTCTGACTTGTTGGTGAATTCACAGTTATAATCAGTGAGCTGTGCAGCCTTGGAATATCCTGGTCAGTAGGGAGTGAGATGTGTTTCCACTCAAAAGAAGTGATATCCGGGGAGCTGGAAGCCTGAGAGTATGTGCCCTTGCTAGACTAAAGCCGGGGAATACAGATGTTGTTGCCCTGAACTGTGGCACCCTGATCATCTTTTCCTCCATTCTCACACTCCTCATCTCCTCTTTCCCTGCTTGTCCTCTCTCCTTCACATTGTTCTTCAAATTGTCTTCTTACCTCTCTGCTGTCTCTAAATGGTTCTCTCCCCCTTTAACCTCTCTGCCATTTGGGATCAAAGTCTTTAGAGAACAGCTTGCAAGATTTTAGAACCATTGAATCCAAGCCTCAGCCTTAAACTTGAGTCAGCCTTGAACTCAAATCCCGAACCCTAAACAAAAGCTAACGTAGATCTGGTTCTAAAGTACCCTTCTTCACTGCATGTCTCATTGTGTTCTTTCCTGTACATATCAAAAAGGACCCTGATTTACTCCTTCTGAGGATCTTGCCCATCATTGCTTGCCTCCTATTTTTCCCAGTGTGATAGTTCTGCTTATATTATCTCATTCTCATACATTTTATATGATCTCAATCACTTATTTATATCCCAGTGGCCTATGTTGTTAGGTTTCCTAGGTTTTTCACCAAACACCTAGAAAAGGTAATGTTAGAATACTAGACATTAGAGCCCATTAAGTCTCCTAGTCTATCCTCCTGCTATTGTGACTTCTCTCAAGAACGTATTCTTGAGGGCTTTGTATAACCCAATTTTAAGTGAGCTTAGAAATGTGACTCTGGCACTGTTCTTGATAGGCTATTATACAGTCAAATAAATCTCACTGTCACAAATCTTCTCTTAGTATTCATTCATCATTATTCTTGGCTTACTTTCAGCCCATTATTCCTAGTTCTCCCTTTATCTATCACCCTAAACATATTCTAGTGGGTTTTTTTTTTTGTAAGGTTTGAATATTCATGAAAACACCTTTGAAATATTTGGCGAACAAAGAGGAAAATACATTAACCTTCAAAATAATGTATGTGCTTCCTAGCTTACTGATTTATTAAGATACTTTGTGCACCTGTTCCAGTCATTAGTGATATGTTGTTCCATAGTAAGCATTCACTCCATCTTAGTTAAATGGGTTAACGCATTTATCCATTCCCCCTCCATGACAAGTTCCCCATGACAAACCCAGTGCTTGCCCTTTCTGGGTCAAATAGTTCAGACGTCTTGGCTGAAGGGGTAATGAAGGGAAACAGAATGGAGGAGTCTGGGAAGATTTCAGAAGACATTTCCTGAATTAAGCAATCTTCCTTGATTCCTTCATTGCTGGCCACCATTTTATTTGTACTCTCCTCAAGGAGTCCCACTATAATCAATGACTTTTCCTACTATGTCCAGGGTGCAAACAGAGAAGACTGCATTTATCCCTGGTCAACATGGATCAACAGCCAGGGAAGTGAGTAATATAAACTAGTTACAATTATTTTACCCACAAATTAGAAAACTCCACATAGTCAACTCTTCTTCTGGTAAAGAAATCTTGAGTTTACTAAGCTGTCCGCTGCCTGGAAATGGTCTGCTGATCAGCTATGGAGAAAGAAAAAAAATGTGGGTCTTTGGATAAAATTCTCAAAACATCCAAAGGAACTTAGGCATCTAAATCCCATTTTCAAAAGTGCCTGCTTGATTTAGGGACCAAGTTCCCACTGAAAGGCTTGACAGTCCTTTAGGTGATTTTGAAAATTTTAGCTCTTGTCTCCAGTAATAGAAAGGTGTTATGAAAACTCAGGAAATAAGAGCCCAGATAAGCATATGGATTTATCAATTTATTCCAATATTATATCTGGACAAATCAGTTATAATGGTGCCCTCTCTTCCTTTTCACAGCAGGGATCAGGAGAGTTAGAAAGAATGAGTGAATAATTTGTAACCAATAATAGATTCAGAGAATTTTATAACTTTTGTTCTTTACAAATTGTTTTAGAAAAATGCAATTTTCCCAAACGTATTCATTATTTACCAAATTCAATTAATGTTTACTTCGAGGCTTGTTCACAACTAGTTCATGGCAAATAGTTTGACTGGACTCTGGCATTAGGGTAACTCTTAGAAATGAGTTTCCAAAGCAATTGCAAAGACAAAAATGTCACTAATGAATATTCTACAATATTAACATAAAAGTTGCTATTTTGGTGACTATTGTTTAAAAAACCTCTTTTGCTAGAATATACAACAATTAGATTATTTTTTTAAACTATTAATTGTAGTACAGTAACTAAGAGGTCCATTCTCAAATTGGGGTCCCATTGTGCTAGGTCAGGAGTTGGCAACCTCTGGCACATGGCTCGCCAGGGTAAGCCCCACTCCAGTCCAATGGGGGTGGCGGGAAGCCGCAGCCAGCACATCCCTCGGCCCACGCTGCTTCCCACAACCCCCATTGGCCTGGAGCGGGGAACCAAAGCCAGTGGGAGTCGCGATTGGCTGAACCTGTGGACGCGGCAGATAAACAAGCTGTCCCGGCCTGCCAGGGTGCTTAACCTGGTGAGCCATGTGCCAGAGGTTGCCAACCCCCGTGCTAGGTACTAAAGCTGATTGAAAATCAGAATTTCTGTCTTATAGGAAATTGTAATATTTCAACTTTGTTTTCTGTCACTAATTGAAATAAAAAGTCAAAATATCTGAATTTTTCTCAGAACAAAAAAGTTCTCAGGAATATTCATTCAGAAATGTCAAAATGACTTCCTTTGTCTCCATTCAGCATTGAACTGTGTCTGCTTGAGCTACCAGGAGGACTCAGAATTGTATTTCTGGTGCCACATGCCCCCATTCTCTCCTAAGGAATGAGCTCCATCTCCCATGATGCACCACAACATCTCAGCCAAAGAGAAGGCTGCAGTGCATTGTAGGAGATATATTCCAGCCTATAAGGGAGTATGTGAGCATGAGACACCCAAACTATAACTCCCATGAGGTATTCTGGCAGTCACAGATTAAATGTAAAAATTACCTGCTTTGACAAACCAAAATGTTTTGATCCAGATCAACTAGACCCAAAGTGAAATATTTATAGATTTTGAAAATAGATTTTCCTTGGAAAATTCTCGTATTACAGAAACTATATTTTCTGTCAAAAAACATTTTCATATAAAATTCCTGATCAGCTTTAATAAACACATAGTAAGACATCATCGCTCCACTGAAGAATTTACAGTTTCGATAGACAAGACAAAGTGTGGGAAAAGGAAAGTAGTGGCCCCATTTTACAGATGGAGCCCTCAGGCACAGAGAGAGTAAGACCTGAGTACACAAAAGGGGTTAGTCACCTAAATTCCTGTTTTAGGCGCCAAAGTCCCAATTTGGGGACCTCAGCAATGCACAAAATTCCTGCTGAACTCTGTAGGCATCTAAATTCACTCTGTGCCAAAGTTTTTGCATTAAAGTTTCCTAGATGCAATGTTTTTGCTTTGAGCATGTGCACTGCTGCCGTCCTCTAGGTGTCTATTTCCTGCCTAAACTCCACAGCAGTTCACAAGTTTGGCTCCCTAAGTCTTATGGTGGATCTGATCTGGCAGGCATGCTCAGAGTGCGTATCAGATCAGGCCTATCAGGCAAGTTCATACAAAACAGCTGAAGAGGTGCTTCCTCTTAAGTTTCAGACCAGTGGTTAAAGTACTCGTGGGAGTCCCCCCAGTTCAAATTGCTGCTGTGCTTGCAGGGATTAAACAGATCTGCCACCTCTTAGGTGAGTATTCTAAATATTGAGCTATGACTAGGGACCTACCAAATTCACGGTCCATTTTGGTCAGTTTTATGGTCATAGAATTTTTAAAATAGTTAATTTCATGATTTCAGATATTTAAATCTGAAATTTCACAGTGTTGTAACCATAGAGGTCCTGACCCAAAAAGAGGGCTTGGGGGGTGGGTTATTTTAAGAGGGTCACATTATTGCCACCCTTACTTCTGTGCTGCTGCTGGCAGCAGCCCTGCCTTCAGAGCTGGGTGGCTGGAGAGTGGCAACTGCTAGCTGGGAGTCTTGCTCTGAAGGCAGCGCTGCTGCCAGCAGCATAGAAGTAAAGATGGCATGGCATGGTATTGCCACCCTTAGCTCTGCGCCACTGCCTTCAGAGCTGGGACCTCGGCCAGCAGCCTCCACTCTCCAGACGCTCAGCTCTGAAGGCAGAAGCATAGGAGTAAGGGTGGTATGGTATAGTATTGGCACCATTATTTCGGCGCTGCTGCTGGTGATGGTGCTGACTTCAGAGCTGGGTGCCCCGCTAACAGCCACCATTCTCTGGCAACTCAGCTCTGAAGGGAGAGCAGAAGTAAATGTGGCAATATCACAACCACTCCGTATAATAACCTTGTGATCCCCCCATGACCCGTTTTGGGTCAGGACCCCCAGTTTGAGAAACGCTGGTTTCGCCCACGAACCAGATTTCATGGATGAGACCAGATTTCATGGTCTGTGATGCATTTTTCACAGCTGTGAATCTGGTAGGGCCCTAGCTATGAGATAGTCTGATGTGGGCTCTCTCCTGTTGAACCTGTTGTACACTGGATAAATATTTAAAGCATCATTGGAACAGGGGGACTGGATCCTGGGTTTCCCACATCATGGATGAGTGCTCTAATCACCAGCTTATATTCCTTCTGATGCTTGTGCTTTCTCTCTCTCTGGCCCCAATGATTCTTTAAGAGAGGCACCTTAAAGCTAGGTATTGTGACACTCAGCATCACAATATCTAATTCATTTTCTACATTCAGGCATAAGTGACTTGCCCAAACTGACACAGGAAGTCTGTGACGGAGTCAGGAATTGAACCCAGGTGTCCTGAGTCTCAGCTCAGGGCCTTAAGCAAAAGGCCTTCTTTTTTTCCTCTCCAAAATCAAATATTTCTTTGGATATTTATGCAGAAACATTTTTCAGAACTCACCCAACTCCAAGGGTGCACATTCACCTTGCCTCTTCAATGTCCTCTTTACAGCTAATATTGAATACACCACTAACACTCTGCTGACAGGAGTCTGCTTCCATTTTCAAGAAGGCAAATATTTCAGTCTCTCATGCCTAAAGGCAAAAGGTAAATCACTGAACAGCTTATTTAAAAACTACTTTTTGCTGAGGCAGCTCCTTTTGTTTTCCATTCAGAGCAGGAACTCAGAAAATGGTATTGTAACTCATTTTAATATAACAACAATGAACTTTGGTCTCCTTCTCAATGGAAAAAAAACACCTCTTACTACTAATCTCCAGCTGGAGAGGTTGATGTTGAACCTCATTTTTTCTTCTGTGGTCAAAAGCCTCCAGTGGTGTCACATTTTACCTTTCATGGCAATGTAATTTTATATTAGATAATGTAAGTGATGTTGAAATTATACCCTGAATTATCAAACTACACACGACATTTGTCAAGCTTATAAAAATGTGTGGAAAGTTGATGAATTTCCTAAAGACACTAATCTTGAGGTATACCACACGGTTGTCCTGACCACTTTGCCATATGATCCTGGAAAGGTGTTAAACCTGGAAAATTGTTCCATTTCATAGGTTCTGCCTGAAAAAACTTCTCAACAGCAACTGATATCTGACTGCTTCCAGTTTCAAAGTTCTTAATCAATCAAAGCTATTGTATACTGAAACTATCGGTCTTTCAGGGAGTTCAGATAAGCTGAGCATAATGTTCAAGAGCATCCTGAATGTTTATCAAAGAGTCTTTGACAGTCAACAATTTGAGGGTTCCTAAGGAGTTAAGGACTATATTTTATTCTACCACGTATCATATTGGGGTCCTGCTAAAATATTAATTATTAATAATGTCAACATGATAGCTAACACACCCCTTCCTCCTTCTCAGGTTAACTAACT
The DNA here is from genome assembly GCF_003597395.2 of Chelonoidis abingdonii. Classification (NCBI taxonomy): domain Eukaryota; kingdom Metazoa; phylum Chordata; order Testudines; family Testudinidae; genus Chelonoidis; species Chelonoidis abingdonii. Next base: position 20,904,945 of record NC_133771.1, read on the forward strand.
GCGGAAGCATAGGACAGAGTTCTATCCTTTCAGGACTTTTCAGAAAGCATTTCACAGAATTAACTATTTTAGGTAAAGATCTGATAAGTACGTGTTAATAGTTCTCAGTTAATTTCAAAGAGAGAGTACTGTATAGTTTCTTAGCAAAAAAAAACATTTAATGCACACAGAAAATACCATAAATAATATCTGGAATAGTATGAATGACTTTTGAACAAAAGTTGTTCAGCAGTGAATCTCCCGGTGTTCCTTTTACAGACTTCCCCAATTTGTTGCTGTTACATATATTCAGAGATAAGGTTTCAACATAACATTGTACACTTCTATACTTTAACACACACATGAACACATTCTCCTCTGTGATTTCTCAGTCTTCAGTGTGTGAGTCACCTCAGTATGTGAGTCACCTGCACTCTTCAGAGCTTGAGAAAAATGGCAGCTCCTCAGTCCTTTCAAATACTTCAGAACCCTGTTAATAACAAACAGTCTGGGATCTCCACGTCTAGCAGCATTCCAGCCCTTGTGTTAATAAACAACTGGTCTCCTCAGTTGCTGGTGAAGCAGAAATCTGTAGCCAAATGTATTGGGATCAACATTCTCAAATATCCATTTCCTGGCTCTCTATAAGGATCTTGCTCTACAGGGCACCATCTTCTATCCAAAAGCCCAGTGAAGTCAGGCAAAAATATACAAAACTTCACCTCCCTGAGCTCTACCCCATAATCTATCTTTAAGTGAGACTGAATCCCAGTTTTAAACAACTAGCTGATAGTTAAAGGTAAGTCCCACAGGTTCTGAAGCTATAGGGAAAACAAATTCCCCCTTTGCAGCTCTTCCTCTTGATCCATAAAACATGCTACAATGGACCAAAAATTATCCTAGTAATTAAAGCTGGAATAATACTTCCTTATATCCAAAGTGTTACAAGGATTGGGACCTAGCTCTCACAGCAGATGCATCTCTTGGTCTTGCAATGATCACCCACTAAATCAACAGACTCTCTTTAGCTCCTATATTTATAATCTTTTCCCTCTCTACATGGAGCTGGTTAGGCCTCAGCTGGAGTACTGTGTCCAATTTTGGTCATCATGTAGAGAAACTGGAAAGATCCAGAGGTGAGCGGCCAAAGATGATCAAAGGGAAGTCATAAAAGCAAAGGCTGAAGGAACTGGATATGTTTAGTCTGGAAAAGAGAAAATTAAAGGGTATCATGATAGCGGTCTTCAGCAGGGACGGCTCTGTTTTTTGCCACTCCAAGAATGGCAGGCAGGTGGCTTTCGGTGGAGGATCTGCAGGCGGTCCGCTAGTCACATGGATTCGGCGGCGCACCTGCTGGTGGTCCGCTGGTGCCGCGCCATTGGCGTCCCTGCCGCCAAATTGTCGCCGAAGCCGCAGGACAGGCAGACCTCCCACAGGCACACCGCCAAAAGCTGCCTGCCTGCCACCCTCACAACGACCAGCAGGTCACCCCCCGTGGCTTGCCGCCCTGGGCATACACTTGCTGCACTAGTGTCTGGAGCTGCCCCAGTCTTCAGATACTTGAAAGGCTGCCACAAAAAAAGATGGAGAAAAGTTGTTCTCTTTTGCCACAAAGGCCAGTACAAGAGGGAATGGATTCGAAGTACAGCATAGCAGATTTAGATGAAATCTCAGGGAAAACTTCCTAACTGTAAGGCCTGGTCTACACTGAGGTGGAGCTGGGGGAGGGGGTCAATGTAAGATATGAAACTTCAGCTATGGGAATAGCACAGCTGAAGCTGATGTATTTATTTCGACTTACCTCCCGTCCTCATGGTGCGGGATCGACGGCTGCGGCTCCCCGTCGACTCCACTACCACCACTGGCACTGGTGGAGTTCCAGAATTGACAGGAGCACATTCGGGGATTGATATATCACGTCTAGAAGAGACGTGATATATCGATCCCCAATAGATTGATTGCTATCTGCCGATCCAGCAGGTAGTCTGGACGTATCCTAAGAACAGTAGGCCAGTGGAATAGACTGCCTTGGGAGGTTGTGGAAGCTTCTCTGCAGGTTTTCAAAAGGAGGCTGCATAGCCATCTGATTTGGATGGTTTAAACAGAATACATACTGCATCTTGACAGAGGGTTAGATTTGATGATCTTTGTGGTTCCTTCTAACCCTATGAGTCTATGATTCTATGAAAATGTTCTTTTGTTCAAACACCAAAATTGCATCATAATTGAGAATCTATTTAAAGATTAAAACTCTATATGTTATATATTTTTTATTTATTTCTGCCTTCTTCTGTACTTCTTGATTATGATAAGGACAAAAAAAAAGTAAATGGAATAAATACCACAAGAAAGGTTGCCCTCTCAAATTTTCCAGACCAATTTTGCAGACCCAAAAGTTCTGGATACTTCTGACAAGTTCAAAATGATTACTAATGATAGCATTTAGCTCTTATATGAGCAACTGAGCTTGTGGATGGTTTTCCATTTTCTAAGGTTGTGGGGATTTTTTTTTTTTTTTGTGATTTGTCCATGACTAGTAAGCTGGTTGTCATACTCAGCTTCCTAGAAGACCATAGTACATAGCTCCTCATCCTTTAAACAGCCTCATTCACATGTTAAACAGCTGTGATACATAGACTCTGTTTTCTCAACCTCTCGCTCCTGTCACCTTATTCTTTGCTGTATTTGTTGCTTCCATGCCTGACCTCATTTGTTTCGGGTTTTTGTTTGGTTGGCTGGTTTTTACTGTGGATATTTCTGCTACCATAAGCAAAAGTGTAGTACTGTTTCTAGTGTTTCTTGTGTGATGCTGTATGGGACATGAGTGACCATTTATAATATTATTAATATCACTGTTATAATACTGCAATGGATTTTACAAGATACGTCATGTAAGGTATCCGTGGAAAAGTTATGATTTGCTAAGTATGATAATGTTAATTTACATATATATATAAATTTATATCTTTGTATTATGAGTTATAAATATGTATGATATATCTGCATCTCAAACCTGTGCTATGTTTCTGGGTGACACCCCCTGACAGATTGGTATCAGCACTCTCTAGTCTGTTCGATAGCCCATCAAGGGCAGTTAGCTTTACAATGAACCCATTGAGAGAAGCCAGGGGCTACATCTATGAGTTAGCAGGACATGTAGGGACATGCCTGTGGACAAGTGATTCCAAGAACTTTTCCATGCCTCTGTGCTGTGAGCTTGTGTTTGGGACAAAGGGTGTTCAAGCCACATGGCAAAAGATAAAAAAAGGCAGCTACATCTTCTCCATTTTCTCTTCAGTCCTGCTTCTCACTATTGGAGTAACTTATCTACAAACTGAACCTTTGAACAAAGGACTGATAGAGCCATCCAACCTTTGGATGTGTTCCAGAGGGACTTTACAAGCCAGCAAACTCAACAATGCTGCTAAGAACCTCATATATGGACTCCAAAGGCATATGTAATGATCTGATTGCTTTGACCATTTAACAACTCTCTTCTCTTTCTTTTTGTTTATATAAACCTTTGGTTTAAGGTACAAAAGGTTTGGCTGGCAGTATGGTATTTTGTATAAGATCCAAAGTAGTTTTGATCTGGTAATGTGACTGGCCCTTTGGGCGTCAAAAGAACATTTTGTATAGTGAATAGAGTTTTAAATAACTTCTCACTTTACTGATTGGTAGACAGAGACTGGAATGCAATGAGAGGGGCTGTGTGGCTTCTTTTTTCAGCTTCTTGATAATGAGTGTGAGGGGACCAGGAACAAAGTTTGTGACTGGCTGGAGAATCTAACAACAGTGTTTTTTTCAGCTTGCCCTGTCCTTGGCATTTTCAGTGTGGGCTATGCTAAGGAACTTATTTACCCCATGACTCGTGCATGTGTATAAATGTATGTTTGTGTTTTGCATGGGTACATTTATGAGTGGATGTGTGTGACTGTATTTGTCATGTTAAAAATAAGATAGAATCACTGAGAGCTGGATAAATAATAAGAGACCTTTGGACATGCTCGTTGATTGATAATTCAATTGGTTATAAATGAATACACCTGTAAGCAACTGCGTGATCTTAGAAGAAAAGACAGACTCAAAATAATAGCTAGGATGTATCATTCTCTCACAACTAGAAGATCATCAGAAAAGCTTTTAAAAAAAACCCAAACACATGATTAGTGAAGTTCAGAGAAAGTACTGAGTACAGACATACACACTGGCAATGTATTATTCTAAATGCAGTGAAGGTCACAGAAAAACATAATATAAGCAACTGTCCTTGCACACAATTGTACTTAAGAATGCATGTTAATATAGACATGCTGCATATACTTAACCAAGAACTGAAGGTTTTCACATCTTAAACAAATTCATTGCAAAGAACCACTGTTATCGTTTCTGCCTCAAAACTAAAGCTATATGTAGTTGAAAAATGTCTATCCATTTCTTTCCTTCCAACCTTGATAGACAAGCTTGTTTGGTTTTTAGTTCAAAGAAATTTCATTGACAAAAAACAGTTCTTTCTCATATCAAAATGAAATAAATACTCTGAAAGTCTGAACACTGAATACATTTTGCCTCTGTATAACTCTACAATGGATAAAAATACTGAATATGGTTTAAGGTTAAATTTCTCCTCATTTCCGTACATGTAGATTAGTCATGGAAGCAGTGCCTTCCCTTGGATGTAAGTGCAATATTTCCATGTTGTCAGGAAAGGACAGTTGGAAAACCTCAGTTATACGGTCCAAGAGGAGCTGCACCTTTCTCCTTTACTCGTCTTGGAATATTGTGTCCAGTTTTGGTGTCCATAGTTCAGTTTTGATAAATTGGAGAGGTGTCAGAGAAGATCCTGAAGAATGGATAAAGAACTGGAAAGCATGCCTTATATGGGAGACTCAGGGACCTTCAACTCAATCTGTTTAATTTACCAAAGAGAAGATTAAGGGTGATTTCATCACAGCTGATAAATAACTAGAAAGAAAAGAAATTTGATAATATACTCTTCAATCTAGCAGATAAAACTATAACAAGATCCAGTGGCTGAAAGTTAAAGCTAGACAAGTAAGTCAGAAATAAAGTTCAAATTTTTAACAGTGAGAGTAAATAAGCACTGGAACAATTTACCAAGGGTCATGATGGATTCTCTATCACCTGACATTTTTATACCAAGATTGGATGTTTCTCTAAAAGATATGTTCTATTTCAAACACGAATTAATTCAGGGAAGTTCTATGGACTAGTGGTCAGACTAGATCATCACAGTGGTCTCTTCTGGCTTTATAATCTATGAATCTATGAACAGTGTTACCATGGGTTTCATAGACTTTCCACCCCAGGGGGGATTTCACTGAAGGCCCGATCCTACACTACTGAAGTCAATAAGACTTTTCCATTAAATCCAGTTATGTGTCTGTGGCTGATGGGACTCAATTCTTTGTTCCCCACAGTGCTGCCTGGAATATGGTTGACTGTTATACACCACACAGAGAGAGTGACCTGCCCCTCCCACTTGTTTTTGGGGTGGAAAGAAGAATCCTAGGAGAGACTAGCAAACAGCAATTTCCATTGCACTCGTACTTGGGCACGGCACTGGAGGTGTAAGAAAAAAGGATGCTTCATGGAACATCATCCTTCCCCCTTGAGCATCTTCAAAGGTGCAAACCACAATCTGGGTCTAAAACAGGAGAATTACATGCTGAATAATGCCCTATCAATCAGGTCATTTGGGCTCTGGAACAGCATCCTGTCCTATAGATAGTGGTGTACGTCGCATTACTTGGAACAGCTTCAACCAGATATGATAAAACACTAACAGCACATTTTCAAAAGTGGCTGCTGATCAAGACTGCTTCATCTTCTGTTGCCCAACATGCTCAGGGGCCACCTTTGAAATTGATATCAATAAATTACAATAGTGGACAATCCTGCAGCCATGCATCCAGTGCCAGGGATGGCTTTGCTGATCTATTCCACTTTGGGGAACCATTAGCTAGCTGGTTAAGATGACTTTCACCAGCTGTGCATTCAGTAGTAGCTCAAAGCGATTGGAACTGGACCAAGAACTGACCCAATGTAGACAATAGATATTAGTCTTTAAATACCATAGTTTATTTAGACTATGGTATGTGTTGTCAGTGTATTTTTCATGCTTCTTTCTAATTAACTCTTTTTGGAGTTAAAGGGTGTTTAGGCAGGGATTATTGGAGCAAGGAGCTGGAACCCCAGGAGATAGACCCTAGCTATGACAATTTACATCAGCTGAGGATCTTCCCCTGGGATTCTATTCCTCACGCTGCCACTGTGTTTTGATATGATTGTGGGCATGTCACCTTAGCTTTGTTTTCTTCAGTTTCCACTGTGTATAATGGAAGGCATTACACAAATGAAAAGTGCTATTAATCTTTATTACTCAGATTATGAGAAAATGAATGATAAGTTTGCTTTGTGGTCCCAGAGGTCTGTTTCAGAACTGCTCTTTGGATACATTTATAAACTTGTCCCCTTACCCTCCTTCCCAAAAATTTATATCTCTTGAAAGCCCACCATTTGTTCTCACAGGAAATAGCGATGACTGTAAATATGTTCACACAAAAACATATGGTATAAAAACATCATCTAAAGCTCACTTATTTTGGTTTTGATTCAGTGACTCCAAATTAGTATTCATGATGGACTCTACGACAAATAGTGTTATTATCAACACATGCTGTAAACATAAATCAGGTGGATATCAATAAAATTGTTTTTTTGTTCCAGTCTTGTTTACAGATCTCCCTTCTGAATGGCACATAAATACTTAGAATGCTTTCAGGAAGCATGTATCAGAGGGGTAGCTGTGTTAGTCTGGATCTGTAAAAGCAGCAAAGAATCCTGTGGCACCTTATAGACTAACAGATGTTTTGGAGCATAAGCTTTCGTGGGTGAATACCCATTTCATCAGATGTATGAGTCACCCATGAAAGCTCATGCTCCAAAACGTCTGTTAGTCTATAAGGTGCCACAGGATTCTTTGCTGCTTTTTCAGGAAGCATGTCACTCATGTTATTTGCTTTCTCTGGCTTACTGCACTGATGCTGATCATTTTCTGACAATGTTTACCAGCAACGAAGGTGTCCTACTGATCACACTTTCCTTGCTTTTACACTCCTTTATGTCCATGAGCACCTTACATCACTTTGCTTTAAGTCAAAGGGAACTATAAAAACGCTGCACACAGCAAATAATGGAAACAGCCATTAAGGTTACAGATTGATATTATGAACAACAGCAACAAATCGCTGCAGGAATTTCAAGGTATTCATGGTTTTAAATTTCAGGAGAATAATTAAAAGAAAAAAAATTGCAGCCTTAATTTGCATGATTCAAATCCCACAAAATCAAGAGGTATTTAGGATTTAGTTATCAGAGAGGTAGATTCTGCCACCCTTACTCACACCGAGTGGTACCACAATCCATGAGTAGCCCTGCAGAAATGAATCAGGCTACCCATGGATTGCTGTAAGCCTCAGCATTACAAAGGGGTGGCAGAATCTGGTCGAGAATGATTTGCAGAGGCTCAGACTGATTTATATGAAACTGCCACATCAGTCAGTTTGTAAAAAAGCATGTTCCTGAAACTGCACTCTCAGCTGGCTTGTGTTTTGTTCTGCTTTATACTGACAGCATTAGAGACTTTTTATATTCCATGATTATTCTTCTCTTTTGGCAAACCATATATTTGTCATTCTCCTTTTTTTCCTTTAGACAGATACAGTGTAAGGCTGCATTTCACAGAATCTCAGCTTCTAGTAAGCAACAGTATTACAGGTTTGGGTCTTCAAAAATTATTCCTTATGTATGCGTTCTGGGTGTGATAAAACAGGCGTTTCTTGTTTTGCTCTTTTTAAATGTACTAATTGTGTTTTATATTTGTTTTGGGGATTTTTTTTGGCTGGTGGGGGAGTGGGGGAGACAGCAGGAATTGAAAGCCATTTACTCCATTAACATTTTTTTCTCAAGGGTGTCCTCAATGTTCACTGTCATTTTTGTGACTCAAACATACAGCAACATGTAGATGACCCAGCACAAATGCAGTGTAATGTGTTGGTATTTTTAACTTGAGATCTCAACTTTTCATTGAATAAAATATTCCCTATGCAATCTTGTCATTTCATCTCTGAGGCCTCCATTCAAGAAAGCCCAAATTTATGTATTTAAATCCATCCCCATTCAAGACAGCATTTAAGCACATGCTTAAAAGTTCATCACATATAGAAGTGCTGTGCAGAATAGGGATGCTTTTCTGAATTGAGGTTTCAGTTTAACATCACCTGTCTGAGTGATAAATTAGTCCAACTTTCAGCTAATTTAAATTACACTGGATTTACAGTTTGATCAATTTGAAGGAATAAAGACAAGAAAAATTTGAGAAATTGGTCAAAACTTAACAAAGCAATGTAGCATTTGCTGTATTATATTTGGTGTCATTCATTTAAAAATTATACAAAACTTTACAAAATGTTAGAATTCATAAGAAGGTGGTGGGATCTTCTAGCAGGTTTAGAGTGAAAGACCTGGGCACTGCTCTTGAGGTCTCATGGGGGAGTTGCTGCTGTAATGGATTCCTAAAGCACTGTAGCTTTCAGAATCACATGAAATTTGGAAACAATCAGTGAAGGAACATTGTCAAATTTGGTCATATTTTCACTATCCAAAAACTTCTTTGTTAACTCAGAGTTAAGGTTGATGGCAGTGGCTTGTGCCCTTCCAGTGCATGTAGACTTACACCTCTGAAGCCAGTAAACAAACAGTTAAGGTAAAACCATTTCAAACCTCTGAAAATCCAGAAAATCAGATGGGTCAGGGGGCTCAGAGTAGGGAGAAATAAAGGTCTCTCCCACCCTTTGGAATCAATGCTGCCCTGGCGGAGGGATGTTATATTTGCATTTCTCTCAACTTGAATTATGAAAATAGATTAATCCAGCAGTTCCCAAATTTTGGCCCACAGGGCTGGATTAAGAAAATGATGGACTCCAAGTTCACCCACATTCCCCCCATCCCTGCTTCTGTACTCTAGCCCTAATCCCATACCATGGCCCTGTCCATCGCTGGGTTGGAAATGAAACTGGCCACCTAGACAAACCCCCATTTGCTGGACTAGTGCAGGATCCTGGCAATGTTTCCCTTTAGACAGTCTGGGCCTCCCTGTATCACTGGACTGTCTTCTGTCAGGCTGGGATCTGTCCCAGAGAATAGAGGACTCAAGTCCAAATTTTTACAGGTATTTAGGTGTTCTTCTCAGCATTGTAAGTCCTAATGGCCAGATTTTCAAAGGTATTTAGGTACCTAAAAATGCAGGTAGGTGTCTATAGTGATTTTCAAAAGCACCTACATACCTAATATCCATTGATTTCATCAGTCTGCATCTTCAGTTGCCTAAATACCTTTAAAAATATGGCCCTAAGTGAGGTGTTCTCAGATTTTTCTTTCTGAGCTCGCCCCCTCCACCAACATGATATAAAAACTGCATGCCCCACCTGTGCCACAGTAACTGGTTTTCTGCATATAAAAGCCAGAGCTGGTGTTAGGGGGTAGCAAGCTAAGCAATTGCTTAGGTCCCCATGCCACAAGGACCCCGCGAACCTACATTCCTCAGGCTTTAGCTTTAGCCCCGGGTGGCAGAGTCAGGGTACTGGGCTGCAGCCCCATGTGGTGGTGCTTCCACTTTCTGTTCTGGGCCCACTGATCTAATGCTGACCCTGCTTGGTGGACCTTCTGAAACCTGCTTGCAGCCCCCTAGGGGGGCCCAGACCCCTAGTTGAGAACCGCTGCTCTAAGTCACTTTTGAAAATGGGACTTAGCTGTCTAAGTCACTTAGGCCTTGCAATGTTAAACAGAACAGCATATAAATTCTCTTAAAAATCTGGGCCTTGGTCCTTACCCAAGTGATCAGAGGGATCTGTGTTCGGGGCCTCTGTCCACACATTGCAGCAAAGCCCCACATGGGGTGGCTTCAGCATGGGCTGCCAAACAGAGTCCTCTATGGGAGCGGTGTTGGTAGGGTCTTCCCATAGCAATGTACTCAGAATTAGCACCGTATGGAGATGAATGGGGCAATGAATGTCGCTATCTGCCTCAGGGATTCTTGCACCTTCCTCTGAAGAAAATGGCACTGACCACTACTACTGACGATATATTGGGCTAGATAGACTGCAGGTTTGATCTGGTACGGGGCAGTTACTGTGTTCCTAACTTGGTTACCATCGCTGTCCAAAATCATTATATTCCCCACCAAGAGATTCATAATTCTTACAAATCTAAATGTGTATATCAATTAAAATTGAAATCATTCTGTGGTGCGTGACTATTCCATACCACCACATAACTGAAAAGAACAAGTAAACTGAAGCACTAAATAAGAACAACTTAGAAACACAGATCAACTAGATTTTTTCTTAAAGTGGATACAAAATAAATCAATATTATACTGTCAAAATATAAGTGATATCTCAGTGAAAATAGCATCCTCAGCAAACTAAGTCATTTCAAGCTTCAGAACATTTTGCCATCTCAGAGACTGGAAAGGTCTGGGACCTGAGAACTTCTGTTTGAAATGTTAAGAAATACAAGTAAGTGAATAAGTGGAGGTCAGCATTCATTTTGCAAAATTCTTAATAGGCTGTTACTCTTACATCTGAGACAGCAATATGTTATGAAGCTTGAAATATCTCCAAGCATGTTTCTGACTGGACTGCATTTGTAATAGGAAATCTGTTTTTGCTCCTGTTTGCTTAGTCTGTGATATTGGGGATATGGTTTCTGGCCACTTGGGACCCATGTGCTTGTCTAAACATGGACACACAAATCTTGAGTAGTAATGAAGATTGTTTTTTGGGGAAAAACACAGGGCTAAATTGTTGTGCTGCTGCAAGCCTTTGGCAAGGGGCAGCACATAATGGGACTGTTACAGGAGCAAACATGGAACTAGATAATGACTCAGAGTCACTGTTTCGTTCTTTGATCCACTATTGTCCTAGAGGGGAAGGTGAGTTATCTGTGCCATCCCAATACTTTGCACAGATTACTTCCATTAGCATAGGCAAACCAAGGTTCTGCCCACTCCCCACTTGTAACCACCTAATCGCCTGTCTTCATGAATGAGATGTCCACTCCCTGTGCTTTTACAGGCAAACTATAGTCTTTATCTTTATAGGAATGGTGTCCCTAGCCTCTGTTTCCCTGAAGCTGGGAATGAGCAACAGGGGATGGATCATTTGATGATTAACTGTTCTGTTCATTCCCTCTGGGGCATTGGCCCCTGTCAGAAGACAGGATACTGGGCTAGATGGGCCTTTGATCTGACCCAGTTGGGTCATTCTGATGTTACATTCTCATGTTCTTATTTTGGGTTGATATTTGCAAGACATCAGGCTGGGATATTTCAAATTCTAACTGAACAGCGTTCTGATCTCTCTCTCTGTCTCAAATATGTTTTAGAGTAGTTGAATAACAATGATCTTGAATGTCAGAAAAAGTTTGGAACACTTCATATCAACATTTTGTCTTCCACCGAGCAGATAATATCACACATTGCATTATGACATTACAGTTCAAACTTCATGCTTATTGCTGGTCTATACCAGCAGCAAATTACTTCCCCCTCTGCACTGAATTTGTTCTACTGGCCAGCATGCTGTGGAGCTGGAAGAATTCTACATGTGCTCCCATGCCCACATGGATGCATTTGCAGGATCTAGCCGAGCATTCCCATAACAATTTTTCCCTATGAGCTCTACTAACAGTCACGACTTATAGAACCTGAAGAATTCAAGTATACTCTGCAGACATGGGCCCCAATCCTCCAATTCACTGATTGCTGGTGCACAGTGCACCCACACAGCACCCCATTCAGTTCAGTGACATTCGGGGAGGGCACAGCATTGTGCCTGTGCCCACTGAATTGCACTAGCAGGGTCTTGCTTAGTGTGACATATGAGATGTGTAATAGTCACCAAAACTACAGGTTCCAAGTCCTGCACAGTAGATTACCCTTTTAACAATCCAATCTACATTAAATTGAGCACCATGTACAATAGAGGAACCATTTGAATGAAACCTTATTAAAGAAAGACTTCTCGACTCTGCTTGGACATTAAAGTGCCTATGTCACTTTTCACAGAAAGATTTTTCATGTGGATAAAGTGAGAAATATTTGGTTCATATTAAAATCTACTCTTGAGGTCCATAGTCAGGCATTTCCCCTCCATAAGTATGTAAAGTAGTTAGAGTTGGGTAGGAGATATTTTTACTGTCCCTTGAACCTGTTGAAGATTTTAAACATTTTCCCCATCTCAGGTCGGACAAAAAGTCAAAATCTTGGAAATGTTTGTGCTCCCCAATTTTTTTTGTAAAAAAGGTCAATCAAAATGCTCTGTTTTGATTTCAACCATTTTTATTTTATTTTTTTTAAAACGAGCGTTAAAGCTTACATTTCTAAACAAAAAGTTGTTTTGAACAGAACAAGGATTAATGATCTCAAGTTGCAATAGGGGAGGTTTAGGTTGGATATTAGGAAAAACTTTTTCACTAGGAGGGTGGTGAAGCACTGGAATGGGTTATCTAGGAAGGTGGTGAAATCTCCTTCCTTAGAGGTTTTTAAGGCCTGGCTTGAAAAAGCCCTGGCTGGGATGATTTAGTTGTGGATTGGTCCTGCTTTGAGCAGGGGATTGGACTAGCTGACTTTCTGAGGTCCCTTCCAACTCTGATATTTTATGATTCTATGAACTGGAAAACCAGAATTCTTCATTCTGGAATTATCAACACAATTTTTTTTGACAATTTCAGAACTTTTCTTCCCCAAAATTTTCAACTTGAGAAATTTGTCAAAACTTATTCTTTTTCTGAGCAAAGTTTCAGTTTGAAGAATCAGCTGTGAACGTCTTAATTTGGTGAATTAGTGAATTAGTGAAATTTAACTTGGCTCATTTATTTTGTCAATTGCAGCTTCATTTTAATTATTTATACTATTTCATTCTATTTTAGCCAATGTATGTCATGAACATTTTGTAAAAATAATGAAATGAAGTGTTATGATTCCTCATTACTGAGACTCGGCTATTAAGTCTTCTCTGAGAAATGAGGAAGAGCCTTCTATTTTTCGTGAAAATTATAAAGTGGAAGGATTAGCTAGATACATATTAGCAACTTCTTTACTAAGTTAAACATTTTAAACCATTCTGTTAATTCTTTGAATCACAGTGTGACATACCCAGGGTACAATCTAGACTGATGAACAACTGCGTCACCTCAGCCCTCCTACCTGGGGCGCCCTTTACACTGCTTTGCTGCTGTAGCTACCATTCTTGATCTGCTTACACTCCCGGCTATATTGTATGACTCCTAGAGCCAGCCACTCTTGAATTATACTGCAGAACGACACTAGCAAACTCCAAGTCCCAACTCCCAGCCTTTCCTCAGAAATACACTGCCCAGCTCTCTCTTGGACAATGCTCGCACAAAGTCCATCATTTTATTAATAGAAAATGTTATGCACAAATCCTGTTATCCAAAATGGAGTGTCCCAAATTCTGCAGATCTAATCTAAACACACTGCTTTGGATAAAACAACTAAAAGTTATTAACTACAGAGAGACAGATTTTAAGTGAATACGAGGCATAAAAGTAAGAATTGATTACAAGAAAAATAAAAGTAAAACACAACTAATGCTTAACTTAACAAACGACAGTGAAATTAAAGCAAAGTCTCTCTCACCACATTTCAGCATTCCTACCACCTGAACTTTCCATCAGGATCCCTCCCTCATTCCTATGCTGGTTCCTTTGTTCTTCAGATGTCATGGATGCTATGGACAGAGAGAAAGGGAGGAATCATTTGGAGTTTCAGCTCTTCCTTCTTACGGTCCTTTCCCTTCTTTGAGAAGCATCTCCAGCTGAGGTTCAGGAGACACAAAATCTGTGTGGATGCTGTTTTTTTAAGGTGTAGATTTACACCCACGTCCCCTTTCCTGCCAATGAATAGCCATTTAGCAGGTGATAGCCAATTTGACCTTATTTAAACCTGACTAAGGAGTCAGCTTGCCCTTTGTTTCTGAGGAACAGATTTAAACACTCCTCTGACTTGGAACATACTTCATGAACACTGTACAGTGGAATCTTATAACTTTACATACAATGTTGCCACAAATTTTTTTCAAGACAACACTGATTTGCGAGTTATGAGTTTTCAAATGAGACCTCAGAAGACATACTGTGTGCAAAGATTATTATAATAGTGCGGAAAGGGTGAAAATAAGGGTAAAGACCATCAAGCACAGAGTCAGTATCTTGTTTAGAAATGTACAAGTCTGTCAATGGACTTTCAGGAGGTTATTTGCAAAGACACAAAGATAAATTAGGTCTCCAGCTTCCTTTGAAAGTCAGTACATGGGAATCTCACTTCCACCTGGGATGCTGATAATCACCCCCTTAGTGCAAAACTTGGACAAAATTGAGTTTCAGCTGCTTTTGCATCAAAAACATGAAAAGCCATGAGCTTTATGTGATTTCAAGGCAAAAACATAAAACATCCTTGCCCTGCCTGGTTTGCTCCAAAGGTGGTCCATATTTTCCACAAAGATTCAAGAACCTCAGAGAAGATATTTTCCTAGTGGCTGGCCTGAGTTTTTCAAAGCATTAGTCAGCAAAAATATTGCATGCTTTAGCTCACGATAAAAAAAAAATTTTCAGGAATTTTCCATGCTGTTATAGCTTTATCCTTCCTATTCCCACTTTCATTCCCACATCCTTTACTGCAATTAGAAAATGGAACGACTAATTATACTGCCCTGCCTTATTATTTACACAGTTTAAAAATAGTAGTGGTCTGAGTAGTGAACTCAGTGGAATGTTGTCTAATTTCTGCAAATTGAATAATACCTGTTTCCACAAGTGCTAAATATATCTGCGCATCACATGTTTACCTTTTCCTGTACTTTTCCTTGGATCTAATTTAGGATTTAAAGAAAAGATTTCTGCCTAAAACTGTTTTAAAGCTCTCCTGAAAAAAAATGTCTGTAAATGACCATTACCAAACCGAGTTTATCTTCTTCCAGCAGGGAAAAAAGATAACTTAAAACTGTCTCTCCACTGGCTCCTCTCCCAACCATTTTTGAGTCTATTGTTTCCATCCAACTCATTGTACTGTTATTGTTCTGGGCAGCTCAGTTCTTCTAATTATGTTTATTTCTTGTAGCTGGAGAATAATTGTGAGTCAAATACGTGGGAAAAAATCTAACTTGTTATTTTACATTTCCTGTGTGCATATGTATAAATAATTATATGTAATTTGGGAGTCAGCCTTTTCATGGCACTATAATTAAGTGGAGATATGATAACAGGTACAATTTTCAAAAGAATCTAAATGATTTAGGAGCCTAAGTCCCATTTTCAAAAGTGACTTAGGCACTTAGGACAATATTTTAAAAGGAATTTAGCTACCTAAAGTTGCAGATATCTGCTTTAGCACCTAACTCATAGAAATCAGTGTGAGTTAGGTGTCTGACTAACTTCAGCTGTGTTGAAAATCTCACTAAATGGCCTTTCTTTAGGGGACTAAATACCTTAAAAATCTGACCTTTAAGAAGCTACGTTCCACTGAGACTAATTGCTTAGGTGCTTTAGATTTTTTTTGCTATAACTTACATTTACATTGTGCCTTTCACACAAAAATTTCAAAAGTTCTTAAGACACTGTCTTATAGAAATCACTTCATTCACCCCCAATAAAATGTGACTGCCTGAAATATAGCAGCTGTTTAACTACCAGTCCTATCAATCTGTTTACTACCTGTCCTGCCACTCCTACCAATAAAATGTGACTGTCTAAAATACAGCAATGTTCAACTACCAGTTGCTTTCTCTCTCTCTCTGTATTTGCTCCTAATGCCTTATTTTCACAAAACTCTCCTCTATATAGTCCCAAAGATTCAACTGTGCCATAACTACAACTAAAATAACCTTTGTTAATTTAAATTTTTAATATAGATGGTCACATATTGTTGCAGGGGTTTTTTGTTTATAAAAATTGAAAACTTTACTGAAATTTCAAAATGTGAACAATTTATAGTGAGTCAAAAGTTTTGCAAATTTTTTTTGCATATTTGTTAGTTTTCTCATTGAAAAAACATTATTAAATGTCAAATTTCATTAAATTTTGACTACATGTAACATTTACACAGCCAGTCTGACCCTTTAAGATCATTGTCTGAATTAGACGGCCATATTCAAAACAAAATATTGGTCTCAGCTATTGCATCATAATACAGCAGTTATGTGACAAGGCAAAAAATTAAGTGGAACACCTTTACAATTTTCAAAAATCAAGTAGGACTTCAGAATTTATCTTATTATTATGATTATTAATTACTATTAGGACTGTCAAGTGATTAAAAATTAATCATGATTAATCGTGTGATTTAAAAAATAATAGTGATTAATTGCACTGTTAAACAACAATAGACTACCATTTATTTTAAATATTTTTTGAATATTTACTACATTTACAAATATATTAATTTCAGTTACAACAGAGAATGCAAAGTGTGCAGTGCTCACTTTATATTTATTTTTATCACAAATATTTGCGCTGTAAAAATGTATTTTTCAATTTACTTCATGCAAGTACTGTAGTGCAATCTCTTTATCATGAAAGTTGAACTTAAAAATGTAGAATTAGGTATAAAAAACCTGCATTCAAAAATAAAACAGTGTAAAACTTTAAAGCCTACAAGTCCACTCAGTCCTACTTCTTGGTCAGCCTATCACTCAGACAAACAAGGTTGGTTACAATTTGCAGGAGAAAATGCTACCTACTTCTTGTTTACAATGCCACCTGAAAGTGAGAACAGGTGTTTGTATGGCAGTGTTGAAGCTGGCATTGCAAGTTATTTACATTCCAGATGCACTAAAGATTCATATGCCCCTTTATGCTTCAACCACCATTCCAGAGAACATGCTTCCATGCTGATGATGGGTTCTGCTTAATAATGGTCCAAAGCAGCGTTGACTGACACATGTTCATTTTCATCATCTGAGTCAGACGCCACCAGCAGAAAGTTGATTTTCTTTTTTGGTGTTATTCTTTTAAAACTTCTGAAAGCATGCTCCACACCTCGTCCCTCTCAGATATTGGACGGCACTTCAGATTATTGGGTTGAGTGCTGTAGATATTTTTAGAAATCTCACATTGTTAGCTTCTTTGCATTTTGTCAAATCTGCTGTGAAAGTGTTCTTAAAACAAATATGTGCTGAGTCATCATCCAAGACTGCTATAACATGAAATATATGCAGAATGCGGGTAAAACAGAGCAGGAGACATACAATTCTCCCCCCAAGAAGTATAGTCAAAAATTTAATTGACACATTATTTTCTTAACAAGCATCATCAGCATGGAAGCATGTCCTCTGGAATGGTGGCTGAAGAGCATGGAAGGGGCATACAAATGTTTAGCATTTCTGCAATGTAAATACCTTGCAATGCCAGCTACAAAAGTGCCATGCAAATGCCTGATTTCACTTTCAGATGACAGCAGTATCTCCTATCAATGTAAACAAACTTGTTTGTCTTAGCGAGTGGCAGAATAAGAAGTAGGACTGAGTGGACTTGTAGGCACTAAAGTTTTACACTGTTTTGTTTTTGAGTGCAGTTATGTAACAAAACAAAAAAAACCCTGCATTTGTAAATTACACTTTCACAATAAAGAGATTACTCTCCAGTACTTGTATGAGGTGAATTGAAAAATACTATTTCTTTTGTTTATCATTTTTACATTGCATAGATTTGCAATCAAAAATAACAACATAAAGTGAGCACTGTGCACTTTGTATTCTGTGTTGTAATTGAAATCAATATTGAAAATGTAGAAAAACAACAAAAATAATTAATGAATTTCAATTGGTATTCTATTGTTATAAGTGCTATTAATTTTTTGAGTTAATTGTGTGAGTTAACTGCAATTAAATGACAGCCTTATTTACTATTATTTACTGAGGGCAGATTTTGTCACAAGATCACTACCTGTCATTAGGGGCTACACCACCGCAGGAGATCACAGGGAAGGAATTATGATTTAGGGTGGCCAGAGTTTCCTGTCTTCTTTTCTTTGCTCCAAGGGGGTACTAATTTGTTGCTGACCTATACAGGAAGCGGGGCTCCATCCCCACAATGCACTAGCCTGCACAACTGCATCAGAATGAATTGGGAGAGAGTAATTTCCTGCTGTCCTAGAGCAGGTTCATGGTTAAGAGCAAAATTAATGAAAATTATTTGGAAGAAATCAGAATATAGGATTAATTGGGCATAGCAGGTGTTTTGAGAATAATGTGTAGTCACAGAGAAGATAAAATTATGTCTTTGTGCCTGGTTAAGATGGGCAAATGAAAGGAATAGAACAAAGCAAAAAGAGAGGAGGAAAAGCTTTGGGCTAAATTCAGGTGAACTTAGAATAACCATACAAACTTTTACTTCTTAAACAAAATGAACTTGCAAACTTTTTAAAATTTGTGTTGTTAGTTGTCACAAACTGTAACTCAGCTAAATTGAGGGCAGAATATATCATAAGGGCTCTGTGCATTTTCTGCCTGCATTTGAAAATAATGTATTGTTCTATTCCATTTGTATATTTTAATAAGCTTCACTGTGGGACAGTATGCCTGCCAATTTATGTTTATGAGACTGTCAACAGAATTTACATGCCTAAGAAAATAAGATACAACATTGCCAAAGCAACATTGCCTGTCAAATGAGGTTGTCATGGAGAAATGAGACAGGGAAGCTCCTACACAGAGTGGTATGTAGAGAATGTCAGAGATTTTTTGCCCTATTGAGCACAATAAATGTTTATTCTCAGGGATAAAGAAATTATGAAATTTGGGACATATTGTGCCACGTAATTTTCAAGAAAAATTTCCTATTGAAACCAATTCTGGAGGAAAGCATAGTAATAAAGTACTTGTGTTTATTGTACTTTTAGGGTCTGATTCTCCCACCTTTACTTATATTGGGTAGTACGTACTTTCCTGACTATTGTAGTCCCAATGAAGCCATAACAGCTCCTACATCATCTCATCTGCACATCCACTGGCATAGAGGGTGAGGTCAAGGAGAAAGGGGCATGACTCAGGTGTCCCCTTAAGGCAGATGATCACTGGCTGCTGGAATGGTTTGGTGATGGCGATGAGGTCACAGGCAGCTGATATTAATTATAGCAACCTCCAGAATGCTCTAAACTGCAGCATGGACCTGGACCAGCACTGAGGGTGGCTTAAAGACTTCTTTGCATTTCCGTTCTTCGTCTGTACTGAGTGTTCCCAGGCCACAGCAGAGGACTGGTGCCCTCATCTTTATCTATCTCAAGAAGAAGATCATCTACTAACGTAGCCAGTAGAGTACCTATACAGTATTCACACTGGTACTCAGTGTGACAAGGGTCAAGGGGATGGGAGGCAACTTCTCTCACTCCCTGCCCATCTCCTTCCAGCTACAGTTCCTCTTGATCATTTTGTGCCTAGATTAACATGCAGGTAGCTTATTCCTCCTTACCTCCCTTCATGATTATGCAGCCCATGTCAAAATCTGGGTCTAAGCATATACAAAGAATTAGAGACTTTCCAAAATTTGGAGGATGAATAGTCTGCTACTGATTTATTTACAGAATGGTGAGAACACCTAGAACTTTGAATCTCTATATTCCTCAGGGCATTTATGTACATTAAATAATTGACTGAATTCCTGTGCATAGTAAGAAAAGTACAATGTTACCCTCAACATGAATGTACTGTATACATTTGCAAGACCTAATGGTATGCTAGCATGTTATAAATACTCCAGAATGATATATTTATTATATTCTGCTAGTGTATTTTAACAAGCAATGCTGTGGGATGGTATGCCTGCCAATTTATGTTTATGAGGCTGTCAACATCATTTACATGCCTATGAAAATATACAACATTGCTAATGCAAGGTCTGCCTGTCAAATGATCTTGTCAGGAAGAAATGAAACACTACACCAGCTGAAGAGTAAAGCATATTCATTAGTGCTGGCTACACAGAAGTCTTAGTGACACACTGAAATATATTTGACATTTTTCACATATCATATTCATCAAAAAGTGAGCAAGTGGGGGTACTTCTGGCTGCCATATATTGTACTGTACAAAACAGATTTTGCAATCAATCATTCTTGTTTCTTCTGAATAAAAAAAATAAGAGCAATACATGTGTACAATAGAATGTATTATTCATCCGGAAAACTGAGGGTGCTATGAAAAATCATGAATATTTCACAGTGGTTAAGCTGAAATAAAATAGCCACAGAACTGTCTGAGATGGAAAAGACTTACTTGAAAGCATTCATTCCAAGCTCCTGACTAGATAATTTTGGAGCTGCACTGACAAATTCTACAGTCTCCTGCCAATTACACCTTGCACCCCGTGGCTTATAGAATAATTGAAAGCAGGGAGTTTTAGAATATCATTCTTATAATTCCCCCTTTAAGGCCAAATGCTGCAGACTAGACTTTGGAAAAGTCTCTCTTCTCCCTCTTCCCTTCTCCAAAATAATCCACATACGTGTAAAACTCCCTTGGAAATCAGTTGGGCCTGACATTCACCTTACTGAGTAAAAAATACCTGAGGGAAAAACATGGTCCAAACATTACTTCAAAATTGGAAAGTGTTTTCCTTCATGCTGCACCTAATTCTTCCACTAAATTCTCATAAATGATCAGTGTTAGTAACAATCAATAACTGTGGTGATAGTAGAAACGGATAAGACGTATACAAAGACGGGTCAATGTTTGTGTAAATGAAAATGCTTTTTCAGACTTTACATAGAGCGATTGCCTGTATCTATAGCAAACTGTTCAGATGTGAATAATCTCTACTGTGGGTTGTACACAGAGTGTTGGTAACTGATGGTATCAGCAGAAGCAAGCACATAGACAATAAGAGTACAGATGGTGAATGGAGAATGGCAATACAGTTGAGACTCTCTGGAGAGATAATAATTCAGTTCACTGAGATAAATTGGAGAGATCCAAGAAGAAACACTTACCCAGCTCAGATACATTCATGCACAGTGCAAACTGTCTGTTATATACCCTAAAAATGGATCATTTGATGATTACCTGTTCTGTTCATTCCCTCTGGGGCACCTGGCATTGGCCACCGTCAGAAGTCAGGGTACTGGACTAGATGGACCTCTGGTCTGACATGGTATGGTCATTCTTACATTCTAATAGTGCTATTCATACAGGACCAGACTGGAACTGGTTCTTAGTGGAGTGGACTAGGGGAGAGGAGGATCTAGGACGCAGGGAGTCTCCCTCCTCACTTGCTTCTTCCATGCATGTGTCTCTATCAATTGCTGGGGGAATATAAGGATGTTAGAAGCACAAAGGATTGGGATAGGTGGAGCCTATGATGGTGCAGACTGCTCAGTGCCACTATACACCAGCCCCTGTGTGCACAATACTTCTGGTGTCAGTGCAGTGCCACGCCACCTCCTAAAGCAGGTCAGTGGCTAAATGCCACAATTTGACCTATCTGTACCTCTCAGAATGATATACAGGAACTGTGATGGAAAACACGTGTTTTCCCTAGAAGCAAAGTCGTTCCAACAAATATTTTCTGCTAGTGGTGATAACTAATAAACCAATGCTTCACTAAGCCTGCTGGCGCATGCACGTTCAAGATGGCACCTGAGGCCTTTTGCTGGCCGGTCACATCTCCTGGATGAAAACCCAGCCCACTGAAGTCAATGGCAAAATTCTTATCAATTTCAAAGAGACCAGGATATCTCCCCTTATATTTTAGAGCTCCCTTAGTAGTAGAACAAAAGCATGCTTCTGATAACAAAGTTATATTCAGATAGAAGTTTGCAGTTTTGTATGGAGGCCTGCAGAATTCAAAACCAAACAAAAAATCACCTGATTAGTGTATCCATTAAAGCCATGGTGTTCAGACAGATCCAACATTCAAAGAAACCTGGAATTCAGACAGATGAAGTTTTAGTAAAGAGCAAAATAGTTTAAAAGTTCCGGAATCTCATCTGTAAGGAAATCCTCCTCTTTTACTCACTTCTGTTCACCAACGTTAATCCTAGAATAAGGTTTGAGTATAAAATGGTTTTTAGAAATACAAATACAAGGCAAAATGCTGTGATTTTTAGTAGAAGTTGGATTGAGACCATAGCTAGTAAAATCAGGTGCTGTGTATGCATGTGATGTAGCTGATTCATCAGATGCTCTGCACTGGGCTATGTAATGATGAATGTGGAGGCATCAACTGTGTGAGAATTTTATCCTTTCAGTAGTGGGGGATTATTATTAGTAGCAAACTAGGAATCGTTTGAGGCAGGCGTGGTGCAAGATTCCTCTTACACCTTTGCCAATGCACATAAATCCTGACCTGTAATAGCCTCTGCACTTCCAGTATTAGGCCTCTTGAGCCATTGCTGCAAATTGTGCAGTGGTTTCTGATTTGCGCTACAAGAAATTGCATGGTGCTCTCCTCATAGCACACTATCACACCACCACAAGGCCCTGTGATTTAATTAGCACATTTCTCTTTTCCGCTCTTAACTTCCACATTCCATATTTTGCCACAGAAAGATTACTGACTCCAAAGTTCTGTAAAATATTTCAGCTCTATTGCATAAAATGTAAAAGAAACACAAATCACCCTGCCTTTAGCTTTCTCAGGCATATATATACAGTATTTTAGTGTGCCCATTTATACTGCTCTCTTCATAGCGTTGGCTTAATCGTGAATGACAAGAGTTGAAAATGTAATAATGGCAGAGACACATTAATCCATTTTGGATGAAAATTTGAGAAGGTAATCAGAGTCTGAATGGCTGTGTGCTGTAAAAATACACTTGCTGGAAAAAAAAATGTCCAGTAGGGATTCTCACCAGAGATTCTGATTAGAAAGATTTCAGTATAAAATGGCCTTAAAATATTACAATTGGGCAAAATGTGCTGAGGAAATTTTATAAAATGAAAGATGAATCAAAATCAGTAATGTGATGACCCCCAAACTCCTTCTGAAACACTGTAAACAGTCAGCGAAGTCTATATTCCTCATATTTCACAGCATCTCGTTCAGCTTTGTTGTGGGTAGAGAGGGTCAAGCTCTGGATCTGTTGCTACTTCATCTCCTTCTGAACCTCCAATGCGATTAGCTATGATAATGATGCCATTCTCTAAAGGCAGACAAGGATACATGTGTTCTGAAAAAAAAATATAGAAAGATGCCATCATATTTCTCTGGAAAAATAAGGACTAGATTGTTAGCTAATTATCTGTTCTAATCAAGGGACTAGCAGTCTTCCTGCTCTTCTGGGAAGAAAGTAACTTTTGCTGAGTCTGCACATAGTGCAGCATATATTTACCAATGTGCTGGTGCAATTTTGCTGCCCAACATGATGGCATGAGAAATGGAGCCCAAACTCTGTCCATTCCCCTCCCCTTCTAGTCTACTTGTGGCAGAGCACAGGGGTGGCTCTGTGGAGAATGCTTACTTATACTACCTTGCATGGCTGTGTGAACCAGGGCAAAGTAATGTGCTAAAACTCAGATTACCAAATTCAGGAGCCTAAAAGTAGAACTATTAATCCACATGCTGGTTGCACTTACAATTTTTGTTCTTTTCGAGATATTACTTTCTGCCACTATATTGGAATTATAGAAATATAGGGCTGGAATTGACTTCAAGGGGTCATATAGTTCAGTGGTTTTCAAACTTTTTTTTTTCCTCGCAGACCACTTGAAAATTGCTGAGTGTCTCGGCGAACCACTTAATGATCTTTCCAGATGCTGTTTGTACCATTAGCATTTGGATAAAAGCGCTATATAAAAAAAACCATCATGATAATCATTGTTTTTGTTCTACAAATAAAAGCACACAACTCATATTTTAATATCAGTAGTCTTACCTTTCTAATGCAATAGATATGCTCTCTCTCCCCACTGTAGCAGCCCCTCACAGATTGAGAACCTCTGATCTAGTTCATCATCCCACACTGAGAAAAGATTAAGTATACCTCGATCACTCCAGACAAGTGTTTGTTTTATGTGTTCTTAATAACCTCCATTGATGAAGATTCCACAGTCTCACTAGGTAATCTTGTATAAGGAATTTCTCTCAAACTAAGAGAATACTTCAAAACCAAAAAAACTTTTAAAGTGTGACCACTCTACTGAGGGATCTAAGACCTAAATAAAAGAGGCATAATTTCCAGAGTTGCTACATTGTACAGAAGGCTAATAATTGAACCACTTTAATTTATATATCCAACTTCAGGCAACCACTTAGAAAAATGTAACCTAACTCTTCAGTGGCTTATGGTGACCTTTCTGAACAACTGGCAATAAATAAAATCTTTACACGACATCAAAAATTCCGTTTGTCTGACATATTTATTTCCTTATGTTAGGTTGTTTGGCATGATTTATATATTTACTTACTTATTTTCAGTTTGAAGTACTTCAGGGCTAGATTTCAAAAGAGCTCAAGGTCAAATTTTCAAGTGCCCTTGCAAGCCCAACTTAATTATGGGATCTCCATGAGAGCTGAGCTCATATGAACACAGTGAGGGAAACCGACAATTGGAATAATTTACCAGAGGTTGGAGGGGATTCTCCATCACAGGCAATTTTTAAATCAAGATTGGATGTTTTTCCTAAAGATCTGCTCTGGTTCAGACAGGAATTGTTTCAGGGAAGTTCGATGGCCTCTGTTATACTAGGTGATCAAAATGCTCCCTTCTTCCCTTGGAATGTATGAAAACCTGTCTATCTTTGTGGGAGTTGAAGACTTTGGATAATTCAACCCTTATTGCTTCATCATCTCATCCAAAGTAACTGAGAGAGTTTAGTCACATCCAACAAGATAGAACAAAGTCACCTGGCAAATTTTGGCATGAAAACCAAGACAATATAAACTAATCTTCTCCAATACAGTAACTCCTCTCTTAATGTTATAGTTATGTTCCTGAAAAATGCTACTTTAAGCAAAACAATGTTAAGCAAATCCAATTTCCCCATAAGAATTAATGTAAATGGGGGAGGGTAGGTTCCAGGAAATTCTTTTCACCAGACAGAAGACATTACATACTTATACGGTATACATTTTAAATAGTTTAACCAAACAATTTAATACTGTACTCACTAATGATGATTGTGAAGCTTGGTTGAGGCAGGGGTGTAGTTGGGTCGAGGCAGTGGGGCTTGACCTGCTCCACCCACCCAGCGTTCCAGCCGGTGAGTGGGGTTGGAGTGTAGGGGCTAGCCCTGTTCCACCCGCCCGGTTGTCCTGCCAGGGAGCAGGGTCAGGGGCTTGCTCTCTCTCTGGCTAGAATGCCAGGTGGGTGGGCAGAGTGGGGTGAGCCAAACAACCTTATAACGGAACATTGTGTGACTTTAAATTAGTATGTTCTCTAATAGATTAGCAACCAAATAACTAAACAGCATTAACCAGGATGACTTTAAGTGAGGAGTTACTGTATATTAAAGGCATATGCATCATACAAACAAACTGTACATGTAAATAGAGTGGTGGGGGAAAAAGTTAGTATGTAAAACTATTTGATAGCAGTCAGTAAAAAATATATCAAACCCAACCACTATGACCCATACCAAATGTTTCTTACTTACTAGTTTCAATTAACTTAAAATACTGTAGGATGCCAGTTTAGATGGACCGTCCATTTCACTAGTGTAATACAAAGTGGTAGACTGTCCACAAGTTGGAATACACAGGCCAACATTACTTGACAAATATGAGCTGCCGTTTGGGAGGCATGGGGGGACAGATATGACTAAGGATTCCAAGAGATGAGCTGGGTTACCTCTGGGTAACCTCTACCAACAGATTGTCTATGGAACTTCAAGCTGCCACTCTCCCAGCAAAACCCCAAGGGAAGGGTGATAGAGGATGCACTGTCTTTCTTCATCTGGGGATGACTCATATATGCAGTTCATGGGACAACCCTCACACAGACAGCTCCTGTACAGTTAGTGCCATCCTGTGCCAATGGAGGGCAACTTCAGTCTCACCAATTTCTGGAAATACATGCAATAGTTATTTTATTTTTCCCAGCACTAAGGCCTTGTCTTAATCTTTATCTTGTTCATAAATAACCAGTGTAGATGTGAACAGCATCAAGCAGATAAAAAGCAGGACACCCTGTCAAGATTTGCCAGCTGAGGTGGTGGCATTTCAGAATTAACAGAAGTGAACAGAATATTCATTTATCTCCAGAACAATGACTGTCTATACAAGGTTTCCCTGAGTCACAAATAAAGGTTACAAATGAAGGAGTGCGGGAAATCCACCTCCAGAACATTGTTTCTTAAAGGGTCTTTAAACAGAAATGAAACTGTCACTTTCATACACAATGTACTTCACTCCTTTCCCCTTTAATTTCTGAAAATGCTCAGCTTTTTTATAAGGGTTAGCACAGTCTATCATTTCTTGAATAATAACCTTAAACAAATGCCAAATGCAAAGGTCTACAATCATTTTTGCCTCAATGCATCATTTAAGTCCTACGTAATAACTTCATTATTGGTTGGAAAGAATGAAATTCAGTAACTCGGGGCAAATACTGATCCCATCACCACAGGCGGCTGGTTGGTTCTGCCAGCTGCGTTTGGAGGAGAATACAGATGCCTGGAAACAATGCAAAGCACACACTGGAGCCCAGCTCTGGGAAGTGGGGTGTGTTCTTTCCACGGCAATATAAATGCGGGTTTGGGGCAACATGAGAACAGCTTCAGAAGTAGGGACTGGAATGGAGCAAATTCACAACTATGTGCAATGTCCCTATGTAACAGGGCATTGCTTGACCCTCCTTCCTTCTGCCCTTGCTGAGCCCACAAACCGGCCAGACACCTCTGTGTTGTTGCAATCACCCGTGCTCTTTATTTATAGTGTGCTTTCCGACCATCTTCTAGCTAAAAACAGCTTCAGTATTACAGCCTCAAGGACTGCCAGCTCCTGCAGCCAGCAGAGAAGAGCTGCCACTCCCTCTAATTCTCTAGTTCCTTCCTTCTCCTTGGTTTCTTTCCTGCCAGTCCTTATGTAGCCCCTGGCTAATGAGGCCGGCGTTCGCCAGTCAGGCCTGGGATTACTCAGCCAGCTCCAATTCCCCTTTCTTGATTGGAGCTGAGGTGACAGAGGCCTGGCTCCGATTTCCATAGCCAGGACCCTATCACATCCCACAATGGAGAGTGAACTCAGGAGTTGAAAATCTTGTTACTACACTACTTCTAGGACAAATTCACAAAGTCACTCTGCTGTTGCGCCACAGCCCGTGTGCATAGATTCCTTCCCCTTGCCCACCCACAA
The DNA here is from genome assembly GCF_003597395.2 of Chelonoidis abingdonii. Lineage (NCBI taxonomy): Eukaryota > Metazoa > Chordata > Testudines > Testudinidae > Chelonoidis > Chelonoidis abingdonii. The sequence continues at coordinate 20,932,308 of NC_133771.1, forward strand.
CCCCTCAATGCACAGCCACTGCAGCAGAGGCAGGATTTGTTCCTACGTGAAAAATACTTAAATTCTTACCTGGCTCCCAGGTAGAAAAGAATTACATGCTTCTGCTTTGCTGAGCTGGTGGTTATTAAGAATATTAGGTAAGCCACATGGCTGCTGATAGGAACAGCCAAACTTACATACTTAATCGTGGTGAGATTTAAAGGAGAACGTTGTAGTTATTCACAGTGGGTGAAATCCGCTTCCCTTGCAGAAAGTCTGTGGACTCTAAGTGTGAAGCAATAAGGGCATGAAAGCGAGGGTGAGGGAATGCTCTGCAGCCACTTTTAGCTGCTGTTTCAGCTCATGTGCCACAACCTTTCCACATTAGTTATGTGGGCTTCTCAGACCCACTGTACTGGTGCTTAGGCAGCAGACCCGCTGCACAGCCCCTGTGCAGGGCTTAAGTGGTGCAGAGGGCCTTGTGCCAGCCCTCCAGACAGAACCTTCCCTTGGGTAGGGTGAATCAGGGCGACCACTCTGGGTCCCATGCTTTGTGGGGGTCCCATGGGCCGGTGCGGTTGGCTGCCGCAGTCGGTTACAAAAGAGACAAATCCCTCACTTCCGCCCTGGCCCTCCCCTCCGTTCCAGGCTCTGTGCTTTGGGGGGCCCCCATGGGCCATTGCAACTGGCTATCGTGATCGGTCCTGGAAGAGACAAATCTGTCACTTCCACCCCAGGACCCGTACCCCCCTAGGGATGGCCCTGCCTCCAGATGGCAATTTATTTCAGGTCGTATCTATTCTGTTCAGTTTTATAACATAATTTCTGCTTCTGGGATTCATTTTTTGTTGCTGTAAGATTTTCACTCATTCCAATACCTCACCGCTTGACTAAGCAAATATTTACTGCCAGCATGATAGGCCTGGGCCTACTTAAATAACAGTGGTCAGAGTTAGAATGCATCCTTTGACCTTTTTATTGGTAGACAAAATAGTCCTGGTTTGAGCTGGTATAATCCTGCTACAACTAGTAACAGCTCATCTAGTGGTAAAATTGTGAAAGAAAACAGGTTTCATGTAACTATGGCTGTTTGAGTCAGGGTTGCTTTATCATTGTTTCTGGGTTTATATGGAACAGAATTTGGCCCATTGTTTGTGAAATGCTTTCACTATAAAATTTGCCATATAAAAAAAAAATTCTACTCTACTCTTTAGAGCTTCATCTCGTTAGGTCTGAATTTGGCCTCATATCCTCTAGACCATGGTGCCCAAACTTTTCCTGTCGCACCCTTGACCCTCCATTACTGCACAGCCAAAGCTTCTTCAGCAGCAAAGCTTGGCCTTAAAGTGGAGCTGGAGGGAGAACTGGGGATGAAGGAGGAGCTGGAGCAGAGCTGCATCTGGGGCCAAAGCTGGGCTGGGGACAGAGCAGGGGGCAGAGTGGAGCTGCATCTGGAGGTGGAGTTGGTCTGGGGGCAGAGTGGAACTATGTCTGGGGCCAGAACTGGGCTGGGGACAGAGCAGAGGACAGAGTGGAGCTGCATCTGGAGGTGGAGTTGGTCTGGGGGCAGAGTGGAACTATGGCTGGGTTCGGAATGGTCTGGAGGCAGAGCAAGGCTGGGTGGCACTCCCTCCCTGCCCCTGGTGGAGACTGGCCTGGGCCCTGCCATGCATTCTCCTGAATGTTCCTGCATGCCCCACAGTTTGGGAACCATTGCTCTAGATTATTCCTCCATTGGACTCTGGAAAATAGCTGACTACAGACAATTGGCCAATTCAGACCTTGTGTAAGCAGTTGCAGTTTGGCTCAAAATACCCTCTAGTTTTTGTCACACTTGTACACTAACCATATATCTGAGGTTTTATAAGGTCTCCTGCTACCATGGTAACTCCATCTAGACACAAGGAGTCCTTAGCTGCCTTTTAACTAAGTTATAGTAAAGATCAAGCTGTCCAATGGGGGGAAAAAACAGTTCTCTAATGGGAGAATAGTATAGTGATAGTTGGAGATATACCTGTCTCCTAGAACTGGAAGGGACCTTGAAAGATCATTGAGTCTAGCCCCCTGCCTTCACTAGCAGGACCAGGTACTGATTTTTGCTACAGATCCCTAAATAGCTCCCCCTCAGGGATTGAACTCACAACCCTAGGTTTAGTAGGCCAATGCTCAAACCACTGAGCCCTCCCTCCCCTGAAAGTGCTCTTACAGTCTCTAATTGTTTATCCCTGATCCAAATAGAACAAGTAAATTAGGTGAAAATAGTCCTTGCTGTACAGGATGCTTGCAACCTGTACAGCATTTAACTGCACAGGACACAACACAAAGACTTTCCTTGTCCAATTACAACTATTTTAGATAGGCATGCTACAGCAATCAGTGTTGTACAAGTGATAATGGTTATTTTCAAAGCACGTGAGCCTAAAATTCAATATTTTATTTTCAAGTTAAATAAATAGCATTTAGCATCGATAACTCTACAAACTGCTATAAAAAATGTGATCCCTGTCTATTGCAATGGCTTAGGGCCAGATACTGACACCCTTAGAGAAGACTAAATAGTTCTTTACTGCACAAGTAGTTCTATTGATTTCAGTGTGAGTGAAGGTGTTGTAGTCTAGCCCTTAATCATTCTACATTATGTCTTTATTATTTTTAAAGTTAGGTTTCCAAATCTATATTTAGGCACTCAAGAAAAGCAGGCCGATTTTCAGAGATGCTGAGCACCGATTGACTTCAGGTGGCATCGTGGCTGCCTACAATCTCTGAAAACCAGGACACTTTTTTAAGGGGTTTGCATACAGAATTAAATCCCTAACTGTATGCTCTGAAATTCACTGTGGCACCTGAGGGTTCAAGAACAAATGATGAGTCCAGATTACTAGTATCAGAGGGGTAGCCATGTTAGTCTGGATCTGTAAAAGCAGCAGAGAATCCTGTGGCACCTTACAGACTAACAGACGTTTTGGAGCGTGAGCTTTCGTGTCAGGTATTTCGTATTCACCCACGAAAGCTCACGCTCCAAAACGTCTGTTAGTCTATAAGGTGCCACAGGATTCTCTGCTGCTTTTCCAGATTACTAGCTACCTAGCTCCAGATCTCCAGCATTTAATATTGGCCACTCAGCATACACAATAATCTCTACATCCCTGCCTGCCAGCTGTATCACTCTACTCAACTCCTACTTAAGTTGAGGGTACTTAGCACCTTGTAGGATAGGGCCTGGACAAATTATTGCAACTCTGAGCTTTGCTCTGAAAAGAATTTTAATGGCATTCATCTCAAAAACACAGCAATTATTCCATCTTTCACAGGTACAAGATATGACTGTGATGAATGATGTCTAATGGAGTTATACAATGTATGCATCACATACACTTTATTAACTACAGTACTGTATATAATTAATACACACACAACAACCATGTTAAAAGAACATCATAAAGGATGCAAATTTAAGTGCTCAAAAATGCCAGAATTAAGGTCTCCTGTGCAACTTTAATTCAGCCCCCTTGTGCATATGAGTCTTTAATTACAGGATGAAATACTATTGCTCCATGTGTTGCCCAGACAGACCCACAGCTACAGTTTCTCTGAAAAACTCCCAGTTTCCTCCCACCAGCCTCCAGTCCCAGTGGTCCCCCCCAGGCTCCTTATCCCAGTCTTCTCCCTTTGTCCAGGTATGGCTCTTGTCCCTTCAGCATTTGATTTAGACAGGTTCCTGCCTGTATGCTGCTCCCTAATTTCATGTCTAGTGCTGAGACCAGATCCAGCATTGCCTGAAGCAGACAGGCACTGCAACAGTAGCAAAAGTGCTGCTCAGGCTCACAATGGATCATGCTCAGTGCGGATAGAATCTTAGGAGAATTTAGCTGTGAAGCTCTAGCAAGTATCTGTTGAGCATGTGCAACCTGTGATTTTTCAAAGAATTATAAATAACCCAATTTGGGCAGATTTTCATGGGGTGAGCACAAGGCACATCCCTGACACAAAGGCCAACTATCTGGCCAGTTTCAAGTCCCTATGCCAAACCATGAGGGCACCAAAGTGTCTCAAAGAAAAGGTTTCCAACATTGTTATCACACGGGCTAACCAATGTATTCTTTCCTTAGACTTGTTTTTGGAAGCCGCTGAACTGTTTTGGTTGAAGTTTTCCAAAACAATTCATCCTGAAGCAAACACTTGGCATAGAAAATTTTAGCTCAAACTGCTCATGTTTTGCATAATTGTAAGCAACTGAAATCATGGTTTTATAATGGGACGTGTCAGTCAATCTCAATAAAAGGTGGTGCTACCAGCCATGCCTATAAATAAGATGCCTATTAATACAATTAACTCAGATTACATGTAAAAAATAAAGAATCGCACACAACCTTCATCTTCTCCTCACACTTGCAAAAATAAGAGTGTGTGATGCTGTGTACAAGAAAGGTGACCATTTATCTCACTGTTGTTAACACTGTTACACAGTTACTGTAAATCTTGTACAAAGTATGTCTATGTAAGCTATCAATAGAAAGTTGTAAATTGCTAAGTATGATTATCTTGTTTATATGCATGTATCACCTTTGTATCTGAAGTTATGAATATTGGCTATGTACTTATATCATAAACATGTGTTGTATTCCTGGCTAACACCCAGACAGATTTACATCAGTGCTAGACAGCTGTGTGTTGATGGCCATTAAGGTCACTCACAATGGGTAACTGAAGAATGTCATCCCACCCAGTAGGTCTTCCTGTGGTTGCCTCAGATAGCAAAGAGCAATGGTCACCCCCTGTGATTCAGTAAAACTTGAAGGGGCATGTGATATGCTCATGTTACCCTGCACTCCATCTTGGGCAAGTAACTTTCCATACACCGGGGCTATGGGCTTTGTTTGGGACAGTAAGTTTCCATGGATGTGCAGAGAATATAAAAGATACCTGAGATCACTATTTTGCCTCTTTCCTGCTCTAATTTTCTGGACTGTGGATTCACAACTGAAAAGAGTTTCCTGAACTATACACTGAGGACCTTCCAATTTTTTGGATGTTACCAAAGAGACATTTACAAGTCAGCAGTCTATTCCATCATTGCTACAAACCTGGTATAAGGACTTTGCAATCATCTGTGTGTATATGATCTTTTAATCATTTATAACTCTCTTCTTTTCTTTTATTAATAAATCTTTAGTTAGTTTACTAAGGATTAGCTGACAGCATGATATTTGGGTAAGATCTGGGATACATATTGACCGGGGGATAAGTGTCTGATCCTTTGGGATTAGTAAGAACCTCACATGTGGTGAAATGGGTTTTCAATAACCTCTCACTGTATTAGACTTCTCAAAGCTTTGAGATGAAAAGTGGAGTGAAGCAAGGATGTGTTCCTGCCTCTACACTCTTTGTAATCTTCTTCTCGGTGCTCTTGAACTGGGCATTTAAGGACATGAAAGATGGAGTGTATCTCCACACAAGATCAGATGGGAAACTCTTCAACCTGTCCTGACTTAAATCAAAGACCAAAGTCAAAAAGGTGCTAATCAGGGAACTTCTAGCCCACAATGAAGATCTACTACAAGAACTCATGGACGGCTTTTCAAGTGCCTGTCAGGCATTTTCTCTCACTATCAGCATTAAGAAAATGGTTGTGTTAAGACAGGGGGTTCCACAAGATCCTTCACGTACCTTAAATGCAAACCAGCTAGAAGTAGACAAAAAGTTCAGCTATGTAGGTTCTACAGTAACCATCAACATCTCACTGGATGAAGAAATAAATGTTCACATTGGAAAGGCTGCCACCACCTTTAGCAGACTAACTAAAAGAGCATGGAGCAACTCAAATCTTACCATCAAGACCAAAATGCTAATGTACCAAGCTTGTGTCTTCAGCACTCTCATGTATTTTGAGGCAACATGGACAACTTATGCTCATCAGAGGAAAAGGTTAAACAGTTTCCACCTATGTTGTTTATGCCACATACTCAACACTAAATGGCAAGATAAAGTCACCTATGTAGAAGTTCTTCAACAGGCAAATTTACCCAAGTGTGACAGCCCGGCTTAAGCAAAGGCAATGATCATGCTGGCTGGGCCATCTGAGTAGGCTGGAAGGTGGACACATACCCAAGGACATGCTATATGGGGAGTTATCAGAGGGAACAAGAACAACAGGATGTCCCAAGCTTCACTATAAAGACACATTGAAGCAAGATATGAAGGAATTTGGAATTGATCCTGGCCAATGGGAAATCTTGGCAAGTAGTCATAACAAATGGCACCATCGTCTCCATCAGTGTTTCAAAGTCCATGGCAGAAGCTGCCTGCTACAACTTGAAGAGAAAAGAGCCCATAAGAAATAAGCTGCTCCCAACCAAGATACAGACATTTGCAATAACTGCCAAAGATCATGCAAATCTCAGACCAGTCTATTCAGTCAGATGAGACATTGCAAAAGATCTGCATCATAGGCTGCAAATCCCATCATCTCTCACCGACAAAAGGATGCCAACAGATTAGACTTGGTTGTCTGAATGGGAGCCAAGGGCTGGAATACCTAAAGGGAGCTGTGTTTGGGTACAGTAGAAGCTCTTTTGTTATGGGCTTGGTGAATCTAATTATAGAATAAACCATCAGTTTGGGGAGATTCCTTGCCCTTATTCTTGAAATCTGCCCTGAGTGTGGCATTCTCTGTGTGGTCCACCATCCCAGACACCTGGTCACATAGTGACTGGCAAGCTGGGATGTAAATTTACAGGGCTCCAGCATATTATGCACTAACTATCTGTGTGGACCCTGTTGCAGTGCACTAAAAACTTCCTACTATGAGTTGACATGCTTCAGTAGCTGAAGAAAGTTGAGAAAAATATATGAGGGAGAATTAAGTATGTCTTTATCCACTAAAAATAACCACATATTTCATTATTAGAGTGAGGCAGAAATTGTTCATTAAAAAGGCTTTAGAGGATTTTATATGGCTTCTTTCCCATATGTAAACATTACATCAAAGGAGCAATTTTTGCTCTTTTTAGTTGTGCCCTCACAAAACAAATCTCTTGGTCCTATTTTCAGGTTAGAAGATGGGCAGCAAAATTAGATTTTAAAAATTTTCTGTCTCTTGTAGATCTTAGAGTCCTGACAGCAAAATAATCAATATTGACCACATCTGGCATTTTGAGCTCTTGCACTGTGCACTTTGCAGACACACCAACAAAGTTGAGTGTCAACATTATTTTAAATTAAACAGCTCACTCAGAATCGGCGAAATTCACTCTTCAATCCCCTGTGCAAAGAACAACTAACTAATGTGAGAGGAAGTAAGCAGGGACTGGGGCAACAAATTTTACCCCTTTCCCTCAGAGAGAGGGCAGGCCAAGGAACTACAGCACTGTCCCTGTGGAACCACTACTCCAGCCTATCCTTGACAGACTCTTCTCTTCTATATGTCCCTCAAAAAGAGTTCTCAGCCACTGACTCCATAAGATGTGGTAGTCCTTTTCCCACCATTCATTGTACTGGCTTATTCATACAGACAGGTACGGAGGGCTTGGTGGTTGTGTGTGATGGAAGGTGAATTTCATTCATTGAGGATAAACATCTTTAATATCTATGCCATCATATTATTATCATCAATGTAGCTTAAAATTCCACCTTTTCAACAGGAAGGGAGTGTCATATTTGACATGGACTCAGTGCTATTCAATGAAATTCACCCTTGCAGGGGAGGAAATTTACTCCAGGATAGTTGGGATTTTAAGGCTTATGTCTGAGCCATGTGGGCTTCCCTCTATGGTAGGTAGGTAGGTAGTTCCAACACTTTCCTTGGGAAAGTGACCCTTCCTGTAGTCTTTGGGAAGGCAGGAATTCACTCAGAAATCACACCATCTGTATCAGAAATAGTCACCTTGATGAGCAAACATGCAATCCCTGTGCCCCCCAGCATCAGCCCCTCCATGAACAACTAGGGGCTCCTTCCCTTTGGGCTCTGGCTGATCCACATGTCCAGTCCATGCTTAAAGGGGCCACACCCTCAGGCCTGGTCTACACTGGGGGTGAAGGGTGGGGGGGTTAATCTAAGTTACACAACTTCAGCTACGTGAGTAATGTAGCTGAAGTTGACGTACTTATATCTACTTATCATGGTGTCTTCACTGAGGTAGGTCAACTGCTGACGTTCCCCCGTCGACTTTGCCTATGCTTCTTGGCCTTCTGGCTAAGATCAAGTCTAAGTAGCCTCTTGGCCTATCCAAGGCCGTGATCAAGTGTCTTGATGTTTTTGGTCTTTTGGCCTCAAGATGAAAACCTTGTCTGTGTCTCTGGGACTTTGAGGTGAAATTATTATCTAAATTATATCTGTTCTTATCAGTTTAATATCTGATATGTTCTCTCTGACAACTTTATATCAAATGTAGGAATGACCCCGGGCCCACAGGCCTGGGTGCCCCTTTAATTGGGGCATTTTGTTCTTGCTTGCAAGCTGGGCACACCCGCTTTGCTTATCGCAGGAACTTGGCCTTCCTCCATCCTCCCCCCTTGCTTTCACACAGGCGGCCTCGTCTGCACCTGGCAGTGTTTTGAGCTTCCTCTTCTGCAGTTTCTCACACTGACTACTGTGTTTGCCAGCTGGGGATGTTTTGTAGTTTGCTATGCTTTTGAGCTCGTGATGGAAGATTTTTGTAGGAAATTTTGAATTGTGCTGTGCATTTGCGCATGTGTAATCTTAGATAATAAAAGAGGCAGGTGAACTCAGAAAAGCAGCTTTTGCCTCCTCGGATTTCTACAACTTGGTGTCAAGTCTTTCCTTCATCTGGTGCCCGAACGTGGGCCCGAGCAACTTGGAACAGGGGGCCTTAGGCGGTGACCTGAAGGCCTTTCGCTCACCACGCCCGGCAAGGGTTACAGACGTGTCATTCATCCGACTCTTGGATCCCGGTGAGTATGGGAGCTTCCCTATCAGCAACGCAGCTAAAACATAGGGATGACTTGTCTTATTTGCTCCAGAAGGCTCATCATAAATGCAGTGTTAAAAGCTTTCTGCTATGCTTCAGCTTATAGGGAAACAATGTCCTTGGTATCCGGAGGGCGGGACCCTCCGATTATCAGACTGGGAAAAAATTGGCTATACGTTGCATGCTGAACCTAGGCACCATTGCGGTGCTGCGCTCCTGGCATCTCTGCAGAGATGCGGTGGAGCACTTTGCCCCGTCCAGAGCTCAATCGTTGCCTTGAATGTAGTCCTCCAGCAGCCTTGCCTACTATTATCCCCTCTGCACCTGTTCCTAAGCCTAATAGTAACCCCCTGTACCTGCCCCGTGCCTCTCGCGGAACAACCCTTTTGCCCCTCAATGCCCAGGGCCACCTTTGCCAGTCCCCATGACACTGGCACCTTCTGTACAGGCACCGCAGCAAACTGCAATCAAAGATGGTGTGGCAGCTAAGTCGTCCCCTGATTATCAGCCTCAGAAATTAGCTACCTGACGGCTGTATGCCTTTGTGACCGGGGTTGCAGGGGGACTTGGACGTGGACGGTAATCCTACCGTTATTGGCACCTGGGCTGCACTACCTTTTCTGTTGTGAGAGAGATTCGTAAAGGCCATTAATGAGTTTGGGGGTTAACCAGTACCTATGTTAAGGGACTTATTGAGGTCTAGAACTGTTTATGCTCTGGTACCTGATGATTGGAAATTACTTATGAGAATGTTGCTCAACCCTGGTCAGTATGTGATGCTGGCTGAGTGAGTTTCGTCAGGATGGCTGAGTATCAGGCTGCAGATCCCAGCCCATGTTAACTGGGGCTGTTGTTTTGACCATTTAGCTGGAGAAGGAGGAGAGGGTCAGAGAGGCAGGATCAGCCCCCCAGGCTCCCCATGGCCTCTTCCCCCAGACCCAGGGACAAAAAAGGGGCGTTCCCTCTGCAATCCGATCCCACGGAGCAGCCAAGCCAGTGAATCAGCTACGGGCTGCTACGGCAGGCAGCGCTGGGTTGGATCTTGATTACCGCAGCAGAAACAGATTTCACTCTCCTGGTGAAATACATGTAGTTGAACACAGGCTAAAGACCTCTTCCGGCAGAATGGTAGGTCTTGTACTCCCACGATCCCATGCGGGTCGAAAGGGATTTTTTGTAATCCCAGGGGTAATTGATGCAGACTATCAGGGGATTATCAAGGTGGCAAGTTTGGACAAACCTCCCTCAGACGCTGCCCAAGGCTCAGATCTATTGCTCAGCTCATTTTTGGTGCCTTATTCAGTTCCTGGAGCGGTACAGCAGGAAAGAGGGGATGCCGGCTTTGGTTCTACCTTGATAGGACTGACCACCACGGTCACTGCACCCGGGCTACGTTGGCATTAAATGTGAATGGTCGCGTTTTCCTTGGTCTTCTTGACACAGGAGCCGACGTGACTGTCATTCGCCTGCAGAGTGGCCGTTCTTCCTGGCCCTCTGAGCCCACAAAAAGAGTTGTGGGCGTAGGAGGGAATCAGCAGCAAGGCGAAGTCTCTCCTGGCTTTCAGTGTACTCCAAAAGAGAAGTAGTAGTGCGACTGCTAATGGTCCATGTTATTAATGCAACCTGCCCATTAATATTTGGCAGAGATTTGTTGGAGAAACTTGATCCACCATTGAATTAAATTTGTAGTCATGGGAACCGCGTTGCCTCTTACGTGCGCCGTATCAAATCAATCGCTGTAGGGTTGGAGCAGTTGGCGCTACAAGAGAGAAATGGACATTTGCATGCCTAGTTGCAGAGCACTTGCAGCAGGCGCATATAGAGTTATGTCCACTAGCCCTGGAATACACCGTTTTTGTAATAGAAAAAGTCAGGAGGGTGGAGATATTGCGCATGATTGAAGGGAAATTAACAAATGTATTTCAGCCCATGGGCCCTCTTCAGTTTGGTCTCCCAACATCCTAATTTGATTCTAATTCTTATCAAAGTGTGTTATGATCTTAAGGCATTGTTTTTCACAATTCCCCTTGCTAAAGCAGGACGGAAAAAATTTGCATTTACGTGCCGGTCTATAACCATGCCCAACCGACCACAACGGATTTATCAATGGAGGTTTTGCCCCAGGGTATGCTAAATTCACCAACGCTGGTGTCCAACATTTTTGTTGATTTGGCTTTTGCGCGATTTTCGCGTAACACAACCCGGATTAGAGATTTTATCATTATATGGATGACATTTTGCTGGCTGGAGTGTTGTTGATGATTTGTTTTACAGGCATTAGAACAACACTTGCGTTTGTTTGGCCTTATAGTTGCCCCAGAGAAGGTTTCAAAGGGAAGCACCGTTTTTATGATCTAGGGCATAAAATGCTTTCACTTATGCCTCTCCGGCAGCCCCTGAAGTGGTAATTCCCACAACCCCTGACACTGGTGGAGTTGCAACCGAATTATGAGGGCACCTTAAATTGGATTAGGCCTTTTTTTTAAACTGCCCACGGAATTGTTACAACCTCTGTTTCAGCTATTGAAAGGATCCAAACATCCAGCTGATGTATTTCAAATTACTCTTGCTTTTACAGCTTCTGTTGATAAGTTGAATGTAGCTTTAGCCGAGTTGTATTGTTTATCGGCCTCCAAGCTTGGCCTTTAAATTTAAGCTCTGTTACAGACTGCCCAACACCCCTACAGGGGTTATATTGTTGATAAGGAAAAACTTCCTGTGTATTTATGAATGGATGTATTTGCCTTCGGACCCCCCCCACGGAATATATAGCCATATATGGATGCCTTGGCGATTTGCTTTCGTAAAGCCTCGCATCGAGCTTGCAGTTAACTGGGTTTGATCTTTTTAAGGTTGTCTTCCAATCACCCGGACAAATTTCACATTTACAGCAATGATTCCCTGTTTGGGCAAATGGCCTTTTGTGATTATGTAGGAGAAATGTGCATATAATTCCCCTAAGATCCTCGTTTAGTAATTGTACAACAGGTTCCACTACGCTCAAATCAAAACTTTCCCGTCTACCTTAACAAGCCATGTACAGTATTTTACTGATGTTTCCCACCCGTGGGGGGTTGTGCCTACCAGCACGCCTGATACACTAAGCATGGCAGACTCGGTTTACCTGCCTCAAAAGTCGTCGCAACGATCAGAGATGGCAGCAGGTCGCTTTTTTTGGCTTTTCGGCTTTTGTGATCTAATCATTTACTTTGAGTAGTTGATGACTGTTATGTTTTCAGTTGCTGGATCACCTTCCACATTCTTATTTAACCCCTCACTTGGATGCCTGATTGTTGTCTCTGGTCCCTTACCTTACATTGCAATCACTTATTATCTCGACGACATTCATTTGGTGTTTGTCTGTTTATGTCAGAAGCCACAGACGGCTCTGCAGACATGCTCACCGAAGGCAATGCTTATGTTGATTCAGCCCGTTAAACCTACTACGGATGCGTTCCTGTTTTCTGATCGCTACTGATAGTCATGCCTTTTTTTCCATCAATGCTGCTAAGTTTTGGCTAAGCAGTTTTAATTTGCCCCTTTCTCAAGCTCAGCAAATGTGTTCGGTCTTGCCCCACTGTGCCATGATTCTGTTGCCTTTCCCTCATGCAGTTAATCCAGAGGGACAGAGGCTGACCAGTTGTGGCAGATGGATGTCACAATGGTTCCTTTTTTAAGCGTGTAATTATGTTCATTTAACTGTTTTGATACCTTTCAGGATTTATCTGGCTACAGCCAGCGCGGTGCAACGGCGACCAGGTTAGCAATCAGCGTTCTGCACTGATATTGCAGTCAGCGGGAGACCGAAGAAATTGAAAAACTGATAATGGCTCCCTGCTTATGTTTCTCGACATTTTCGGATTTTTGGTTCTCAATGCAAATTCAATTGTCACATGGTATTCCTACAATTCTACAGGCAGGCTATTGTGGAACGGGCTAACCGCTCCTTCAAGACACTTTGGAAAACAAAGTAAAACAGGGGGAAATCCTAGGACTGTAAGGGAGGTACAGCAGAAATTATATATTTTGTTATTTACTTTAAATTATTTAACCTTGAATTCAGATTCTTACTTCCCTGCAGATCGCCATTTTAAAGCTTCAGTGCCCATTGGAACGACCCTTGGTATATTATCGGACAGCTACCGGACCCTGAGTGGAAGGGCCCAGCGCTGCTTATAACATGGGACGAGGGTATGCTTCTGTTTCCACTGATACAGGTCCAGTGTGGGTACCAGCACGTGTGCGTGAAACAGCGGTGAGTCAGGCAGCGTGGCACCAAGGCCTGAACAACCCGATCCCCAAACTTCCAACTGACATTTGGGGGAGGAGACTCAGAGACCGCGCTGACCAAGCGCCGGCAGCAACCTGAATCACCTGCATGCCGTCCAGTGACTTTGGGTGGCTACCTGATTTAAATTTGCTGAGAAACAGCCTTTGGATATTGCATAATTGGGCTTGCTGGACTTGTGAGCTGCTGCTGTTTATTCAGTGCTTTCCTTCCTTATGTCAATGCTGTATAGCTACTTGGTCCTCAACGGCCAAAGCTATAAGGCTGTCTGCTGACGACGTGGCACGTCTTGAGAAAACAGTTGCGTGGGTACCGTGACCCGCAGCTTATTTAGAATGAAAGAAGGGGGGATGCAGGAATGACCCCGGGCCCACAGGCCTGGGTGCCCCTTTAAATTGGGGCATTTGTTCTTGCTTGCAAGCTGGGCACACCCGCTTTGCTTATCGCAGGAACTTGGCCTTCCTCCATCCTCCCCCCTTGCTTTCACACAGGCGGCCTCGTCTGCACCTGGCAGTGTTTTTGTAGCTTCCCTCTTCTGCAGTTTCTCACACTGACTGACTGTGTTTGCCAATGGGGATGTTTTGGGTAGTTGCTATGGCTTTTGAGCTCGTGATGGAAGATTTTTGTAGGAAATTTTGAATTGTGCTGTGCATTTGCGCATGTGTAATCTTAGATAATAAAAGAGGCAGGTGAACTCAGAAAAGCAGCTTTTGCCTCCTCGGATTTCTACAACTTGGTGTCAAGTCTTTCCTTCAATCAAATAGGTTTTTGAAATGGGGAGATGAACTAGGGGCTTGCTCCATCCATTCCATGCATCAACCTAGTATTGCAGTATCTCTGAGTATGGTGCACCTCCCCCCTAGGGGGAATTTTTTTGGGGATAGCTCAATGGTTTGAGCATTGGCCTGCTAAACCCAGGGTTGTGAGTTTAATCCTTGAGGAGGCCATTTAGGGAACAAGGGTTTAAAAAAAAACACTGTCTAGGGATTTGTCCTGCTTTGAGCGGAAGGTTGGACTAGATGATCTCCTGAGGTCCCTTCCAACCCTGATATTCTATGATTGTCGCTCCAGTGGAGTACCGGAGTTGGCAGGAGAGTGCTCAGCGGTCAATTTATCACATCTTCACTAGACATGATAAATCGACCCTCACTGGATCGATCGCTCCAGAGGTAAGTGTAGACTGCTCCTTAGGCCTCTTCTGTAGCATGAAGCTCAGTCTCAGCCTGCTATATCCCAGCATCAGCAAGTGCTTTCTCAACAGCCCTCTTGGCTCCTTCCCCAGTCACAGGATACTTGGCAGCAGGAAGCCAAGGTGGGATTTCCTGCCAGCTCACTAGCCAGCCAGAGTTCTGTGAAGGTGGAAAGCCCAGCTTCACCTGTTTGCTCATCCCCTGACAGTCAGAGCGGGGTGAGTTTTACTAGCACTGTTGCTGATCTGTGGCGTGGGGCTCCATACCTGTGTGTTGCTACTCAAAAGGCCTCCCAGAACAGTGTCTGGAAAGGAACCTTCTCTTCGTTCATGCCTTCCTGATAGTAAGGAGTGATCTGAGACTGAACTGGGGTGAATAGTGCAGTGGCTCCAGAGCAGTGATCATAATGGTCCCTTCTGACCTTAAAGTCTATGAGTCTATAATGCCTCCCTCTACCTGGGAATCTGCAGAGCCGTTCTCTAACAGTGTTGGTCCTGTAGCTGGGTGGTCATTCGCTCTAGCCCTCGAAGGCTCAAAGCCAGCCCAGGGAGAGGGCTGAGGCTGTGGAGCAAAGCCTGGGCTGACTGGGGAAGGTGGTAACAGCTAGGGCCAAGCCCCAATCAGGCCCAGCTAACCCCTATAAGAGGCTGTGAACCAGGAGTCCAAACACTCACTCTCTCTCTGCCTGTAAAGAGAGAAGGGCCTGGCTGCCGGGGAGGTGAGCAGTGTACTGAGAGTGGAGCAGGGCTGGGGAAAGGCTAAAGGAGCTGGGGAGCTCCAGCCTGGAAAACCCCCAGGCTGCAGGCCTAACTGAAGGCCTAAGGCAGGTATTGGGGTTGCAGAGACGTAGCCCAGGCTTAGGCAGAGGCAGCAGGTCCAAAGCCCTCTTGCCTGTGATAAGCGTCTTATACTGCTGTCTGCCCCAGTGAGTGGGGGCTAGTTGGTAACTGGCAGTAGCCTAAGACTGAGGCAAGGCGAGGATAGTGGGTGGGAGTTCCCCTGAGTGGGGAGACCCACAGAAACTGTGGGGGTACTGCTTGGGGGCAGCACCCAGAGAAAGGGTCATCCGAGGTCTGGGAGAGACACGGGGTTAAGCGCAGGGCGAGACACTGGCTGACAGAGGGCCTGGATGAGCTAATTCCCTGGATGACTAGCAAGAGGCACCACCGGGTGAGTCTGCGCACCTTTACAGTCCTCGACAGACCAGGCTGGGATATTTCAGGCACAAGATAGGGCACAGTTAGGCCCATTCTCCCAAGAATGCATAGAGCTGACCAGGCAACCTTCTATTCTCATAGATCTCCTAAGTTTCACAGAGGCCCTGTGACTTCACACTGGCTCATTCCCCCCACACCTTACCCCATCTTCCATGGCTGCACAGACCTATAGCTAACATAAGAACTAACCTCTCTACTGGCTCCTACCCCCCTTGATGTGGAAAAATGCACAATGCAAGGGAATATAACAGAAGAGGATGTTGGCTGGGTCAGCAATATGTAGCTTGTGGATGATGCTGTGACCAGCCATGGTACAGCATGCCTTGTACTCTCCTACCTGACTTGCCCCCTGTGATGCTGTAGAGCATCAGTGCCTACGGAGGGGCTTCTGAGGAGCTGGAAGACAGTGCAACTGATTAGTGTTTCACCCCTTCCCTGTATTTTGGCTCAGATGCTGTGGATCTGGGATTTCTGTGGACCCAGAGGGGATGGTGAAGATGCTAAAAATAGTGAATTATTTGTCCAGCGTAAGAGAAAATCAGTTTACAAGCATGACAATTAATTATACATTATTATCTAGGATTATGTAGTGCTAGGACTGACAATTAAGGGTTTTTTTCAGGATATACTAGACTTAAAATCAATAAAAGAATTACTTGATTCAAAATTATGTACCAGGCTAATTAATTATCTTCAATATATTTTTAACCCATATTGCATAACAAGCTAATGATATAATTAGGAATAAATTAATCACTCCTGCTTTCTTCCCCCCTTTTACATAGAACAAAAATATCTTTGGTAGAATGTTTATTTTAATGCCAGTCGCAACTCTGATGGAAAGAATTAGTTAAACAAACCTTTGTAAACATCACTAAACTAACCAAGAACAATAATCATAATGCCCTGAGCATCATACCTGCTATCTTTTGAGGTCCAAAATTCCAATGCAAAGTCACACACCTCATCCACTAGGCAAAGCAGGATATGCTACAGGTACCCAGGCAGCTTTTGGAGATTAGAATAGAGGGCTTGATCCTTGACCATTAATGTCAATGCAAGTTTTTGCACTTACTTGAAAAGGAGCAGGGTCTCAACCAGAATGCTTTATATTGCTGGCCATTTCCAGTCTGAGCAGATGGGCATGTATAAAAAGGAGTGTGATGTTGTGAGAAATTGACAACGGTGGTTTCAAAATGCTGATCCTTAATTCTGAATGTGACAAATTGTAAAAATTCAAGTTACTAGTCATTCTTTTTTTTTTTAGTTGCAACAATTTTTCCCCCAACCAAAAGTGGCCTTTTGACCAAAATGAAAATATTTGAGAAACATTTTCAGTTTGGTCTGAATTTTGGACCAAAAAAAAAAAAAGAATTGAAAGGTATGCAGGGTCATTTTTCTAATCCCTTGTTCATTGGGAAGGACTTCAGTGCTCCAGCCCCTAACATTAAGAAAAATATGTGTCATTTTAATAGTACGTGCTTTTGGTTAGTATTACAGTTAATTAAACTATTCTCATTTACATCTAGAGAAACATCTTAGCACAACTCTGAGCCATCCCTGTCTTATCTTCCTTGGTGCCTAGCAGCGATCATCAAACGTCCAACTTACTAGTTGGTGCTGTGATATCACTGAAGAAGGTAGTAGCTTCCACCTGCACATCACCAGCCATGCAATTCTGTTGGCACTCCCTGGAAGTCAGTGTTTTCTTTGTGAAATTCTTAGCAGTTTTTCGCCTTCTCCTGCAGCTTGGGGCATGGGTCACTTGCTGGTGGATTCTCTGCTTGAGGTCTTCAAACCACAATTTGAAGACTTCAATAACTCGGACATAGGTTAGGGGTTTTTATAGAAGTGGATGGGTAGGGTTCTGTGGCCTGCTTTGTGCAGGAGGCCAGACTAGATGATCATATTGGTCCCTTCTGACCTATGAGTCTATGAGTTTATGAGTCTATGAGCAGTAAGGGGATGGGGAAGAAAGACTAAAGTCTCAAAGCTGAAGATAGAGGTGAAGTGTGTGTCATAACAGTTAGCAAATACTCCCGTAAAGCACAGACAAATATATATTGTAATGAGGCAGAGGGAAAATTTAGTCAAGACCAGATTTAGGGGCAGGCGACCCACGTGATCACCTGGGGTGCTGGTCTTGGGAAGGCGCTAGGCTTCGGGTGCTGTTTTTGTTATTAGAAACAAAAGGGAAAATAGAATGTTTGAAATAAAAAGTTTCAGGTATTCCTTATGTGGATTCATGTTTCACTAACCTCCTAGAATGTTCTGGACAACTCTATTGGAAAAGGCCAAACAAAATGGTATATGAATGTTTTGAATGAGAATAAAATAAAGCTTCAGGTCTGCTGCAGCCAAGGCTATGACAATGGTGTGAACATGAAGATGCCATCACTGCTGCCAAAGAAATGGTGCAAAACTTAGGAGTTGAGCCTGTTTTCAAGGAAACTCGTATTCATTGGAAGAAGAGACAGTTTGGTTACGAGGGCAAAGATGAGGTAATGGGAAACTCAGTAGAAAAATCGAAGCGGGTGGTTTTTTGCTCACTCATTGACACTGCTCGAGTAGCCACAAAAGGTTTGGATAGATGAAACACCATCCACAGACCTGTGGGTTTTTGTATGACCTTAGTAAGCTGCCAGTGGACAGGAAAACACTCTTGAACATTTGCATGGACAATTGTACATGTCAGAGGGAATGTTCGAATGGCAATGAAAAGACCTCTATGTCGAATTGGACAATATCCATCACATTTTGCAACATGGGAAACACTCTCCACTCCAAGTTCTCCAGTTCATTCATGATGCAGAGCTGAAGGATGCTTTTCCTAATGTATGGATAGATTTAAGGATTCTGCTCATGCTGCTGGTCACAGTCACAAGTTGTGAGTGCAGCTTCTTGAAGCTCAGGCTCATTAAAACATATCTTTGATGGACGATGGCTGACCAGAGATTGACATCATTTGCTATTTTATCACTTGAAAATGCCTTTGGCCAGTCTCTGGATCTCTCTGATGCTGAATTTCAGTTCGTGTGGGCAAAGGCAAGAAAAGCAACCTTTTGAACCAAAGGACTAGAATTAACATTCTTAGACTGTTACCTATATTGTAACACTATTTAATACTGGTCCACCCAGTGTTGGTGCACAGTTCAATATCTTGAACTTAGTTCATTTTATTTATTCTTAAAATTGAAAAGTTTCTATAAGCTTAGAGGAAGCTATTATTTTATTTGCTTATATATGGCATGTCTAAATACAGATGTACAGATCCTAGTGCGTAAATCGTGTATCAAAGTCATGAAGTGGGCTACAAATGCAATAAAAAAATAAAATTCAAAGTTGAACAAAAGGAGGTGTGGGGGCACTTAAGACACTCCTCACCCAGAGTGCCATTTGGTCTAGAGTTGGCCCTGCATTCAGTGGTTAGGGTTCTAGTGCACATTTAAAGCCAAGGAACAGATTATTTCAGAGAGGTGAATTTCCACGGGTAGGCAAATACATTGTTGCTGAAAGACTAGCTTGGGATTCAGGTAAACAATGCTTTCCACTTCATATATATATATATATATGGCTTTTTGTCAATGGCTCTAAAAGCAGTTTGCAAAAGTAATTGATTGATTACCATAACCCTCTGTGAGGTAGGCAATTATAACACTCATTTACAGCATAATCAAGAATTCATCTTAACTGACTAGCCCAAGGTTAATCAATATCAGAGACACAACTCAAGACTCTTGACTTTCAGTTCACTTCTGTATCCTCCAGACTATACTCTCTTCCACACTCATTTAAGCTGGGCAGACCACAAATATGGTAAGTAGATTTATACCCGACTTACCCACTAACCACCTCTAGTCATCTTCTAGCTAGAATTACATGCTCCAAATGAATCCTGAGCTGAAACCATTTACCCATGACAGCATAAATGTTCAACAAAGGCCTCTGCCAAGTCCAAAGGGAGCTCCCTGGCAACTGTAAATCAACAGGGCATACAGAGAAATAAAAATGATTTTAATGATGATTCCTTTTGAAACAACCATTCAAGTTGCATGAGAACCCGTGGCTCAAATAGTGTTGCATGGTCTTATGAATAATAATGAAATAAAAACCTAAGTGGAGGTATTAGATTTTAATTGAGCTATCCTTTAAAGAACTTTTTTTACACCGTGTCAAGGTCATTCTCATAGATGAGAAGTTTATTATACAAGAGGAGCAGTGATAATAGGCACTGGAGACATATTGAGGACAAGTGGCATGCTACATGAAAGTAGAAAGAAAATATACTAAAAGCAATACTTGAAGTATACACAGAAGACATTCCCATTGATAATAAGTTTAAATTATTAAAGCACAGAAGAGGTTATTAACTAGAGAGTACATGAATTACTTTTTTGCTGAATATGACTTTTCAAACTCTCCAAACCTTATTTTTTTTAAAATAGGTTTTAAATATAACTCAATTAAAAATGTCTTTGAAAATTATCCACAAGATGGATGAATGAATAGTTGATTGATGCCTGATGAATTTGTAATCAGATTACCTGCCCAACCTGTCTAAGACCTGTAACAGTGAGCTTTAACAGTGCCAGGTACCCTGCCTGTGCTGATCCTAGAATATTGGGGAAAGAATCCATGGGAAAAAAAGGTAACCTTATGTAACAAGGGCTCAGAGAACTCTTTGACCTTCATTCACTGAAGCACTTAAGCATGTGCTGAACTTTAAGTATGTGAGTAATACCCTGTTTATTTAGCAGGGCACTTAAGCAACTGAAAATTATTGAAGTCAATGAGCATGTGCTTAAGTGCTTTGCTGAATCAAGGCACTCTTGATTTTGTTACTTCTTGACGTTGCATTCAGATGTGAATCCTGCCACCCTGCCTTTCCTTATGGGGTTCCTGGCACTCATTCTCTGTCTTGTCCAATATTTGCACTGCCACTTTGCCAATATTTATTCACACCCTTATCCTTTCTACACTGCAGAATATAGCATACCATCGGATATTTTTCAAAATATTGCCCTGCTGCAATCATTCCATGATTGCCTTCATTCCAAAGGCAAATACAAATAATCTGGCCAGATATCCTTTTATGAGAAGCAGGAAAAGAACATCGGTGGCTGGTTGGCTTACCACAAGTGGGGTGAACTCAGTTAGATTATGGTTGGGGGGAAGGGCTCTAGGTACCAGCAAAGCAAGCATGTGCTTGGGGCATCCCATTTGCAGGGGCAGCAGGGATCCATCATGGGAGCTGAGAACGAACAGGGATTCCTTGGTTAGCTCCCTGACTATAGATCCAGCTCTGGAGCAGGGAAAGAACTACAGTTCCCAGCATTCCCTTGGCCACTACCAACAGGAAAGGAAGGGGGAGGGAATGAGGTAGCTGAGACCTCATGCTGCCGCTTGCTGTGAATGCAGAGCTGCACTGTGAAGGGTATTGATACCATATTTTAACATTCAAAAAATAGGACACTCCACGGGGAGGGAGGGTAGCCCAACCCTGCCACTGTCCACTCCCTCCGTCTTCCCCCCACAGAAAGCCCAACCCATCCAACCCCCCCCACTCCCTGTCCCCTGATCACCTCCTCCTGGGATCCCTGCCTCTAACTGTCCCTTGGGACCTCACCCCCTATCTAAGCCTCCCTTCTCCTTATCCCCAACTGCCCCCTCCTGAGATCCCCTCAACCTCCCTCCTAAGACCCCACCTCCTACCTGTCTCCTGACAAACCCCTGGGACTCCCATGCCTATCCAACTGCTGCCTGTCCCCTGACTGCCCCCTCAAACCCCTGAACCATCTAACCCCCCCTTCTCCCTGCCCTTTACTGCCCCCCCGAACCTCTGCCTCATGCAACTCCCGCTTCTCCCTGTCCCATGACTGCCCCCCGGGAACCCTCTACCCCTTCTCCAACCCCCGAGCCCCCTTACCGTGCCACTCAGACCAGCGTGTCTGGCTCTGCACAGTGCCAGATACCCTGCTGCATACATGCTGTCGTGCTCCCCTGTGGAGCCACAGCCCCTCCTCCCAGCACCTGCCTTCCAGATTTGAACACCTCAAATTTCAGGAGTGCTCAAGCTCAGTTTGGGCAGCTGTTACTTCATTTCTCCCAAATCAAATATACTGATCCACTGTAACTTGCTGTAGAAAAGTAGGATAAAATTGAGCAAGAAATGCTTCCCAGTGGTTTACTGGGACTGGAATTGCTATTTCAACAGCCATTGCCTTTTGTTTGTTTGTTTCAAAGGAAGATGGTGATATGCATTGGCAAATTCCCATAGAAAGAAAGAGTGGAACAAAAGAATAATAAAGGCACCTCAACTTTTCCTCGTTTATGGGGGACAGGCTTATAATATGCATCTAATATCTCCAATCACACAAGCCAAAATTGTTCCACTTTACCGCAGTTTCTTATCATAGTGGGAACCAATCCTGTCTGTGTTCTGTGCACATCTAAAATTCCTGCTGAATGACCTGCCCTGGGAGCAAGTTACCAGTGACCCAGGGCTGTGGTGGAAGGACGGTGCAGGTGTGAGGGGGAGAGCCCAGAGCTGGGGCAGCAGGAGGTGTGTGGGTGAAGGCAATGGTGGGAGGGAAGGAGGGAGCCCAGAGCTGGGGTGGGGGGGAGAGCCCAGGGCTGGGGCAGCAGGGGGTGTGGCGAGGAGCCCAGGGCTGGGACGAGAGGCAGCCAGATTTTTTTTTGCTTTGGGCGGCAAAAAACCTAGAGCTGGCCCTGACTATGGTGTTTTAACATGAGGTGCCAAAGACTAAAGAAGAAAGATTGAGAAAGATAAGTCTTTCAGAACGTTACATGCTTGTGAAAACAAAATGTTACAAGTGAAATGATTTTTCATCCTTACATTTAAACTTTAGTACTGACCAAATGCTGTAGTTTAAATTTTTAAATTAGTTAAACTACTCTACTTCCCTTCCTCCATCTTGCAGCTATAGCTTCCTGGGTTGTCCATTTCCCATCTTCCACCTGGAAGTTGTTTAAACCCTACCTAAATATATCTCATCAAATAATGGAAATGAACTGTAAATA
Organism: Chelonoidis abingdonii; assembly: GCF_003597395.2. Taxonomy (NCBI): domain Eukaryota; kingdom Metazoa; phylum Chordata; order Testudines; family Testudinidae; genus Chelonoidis; species Chelonoidis abingdonii. The sequence continues at coordinate 20,954,950 of NC_133771.1, forward strand.
AAAGAAGGCCAGAATTCTGGAGCGGCTTGGTTTTAAAGATATCTATTTGCTGAGTTGTTAAACTGACAATTTCTGGTGCAAAGACTCAAGGCAGTTCTCAGAAAATGGAGTCCATATATTGTACCTTCTCCAGAACATTCCTCCTGAATGCATACTGCACCATCTCCTTTTTGATATGCAGCACTTAGAAGATAATGTGCTGGAAACATTGTGTGTGTCCCAGTTCTTTATGATTCATTGGTATAATTTTCATTGTCTTTTCTCATTTAACCTTCTGATAAGCATATTTTGTTTATTTCAGCCAGGGGCGGCATTAATAATTATAATAAAATGTGTTCATATAAAGAGAAAGATAATAATCATGTAGCAAAATTAGAAAAATATTCATGTGCCCATATGGAACAGAAATTACTATCCCATTAGCTACTAGCTTTCAGTTAGTAAAAATTGGAATCAATTTACCAAACTGTCATGTCCATGCAAAAACTCAAACTTCCATAATATTCAATAATGTCCTAGACATAAGTCAGTTCAGTTGAAAAAACAAAGTATTACAAAACCAGAATTGTAAAAATTTCTCAGGTCTCTTGCCTGATCTACAACTATTGACACACACTAGTAATCATAATTGACATCAGAATTTGCAGAGGGATTGGCCTTATCTCAGTATTTGTCTCATTCACAGTATTTGCATACTTTCTGTATTTGCTTTATTAAAATATTTGTCTTATTTCAGTGTTAGGCTGAGGAATAAGCAGCTGTCTATATCAGTTCCTCATGCAGATTGTTTATGGATGAATACATTTAAAGTAAGATACTCACTACATTTCTAGTTTTCAGATGAAAACTCACTGATGTAGGGATTTTACAATATTTTTTTTCTTGGATGGCATTATCAGAAGTATTTAGAAATACTAAATTAAATATTTTGTTCTTGCAACCAATAATGTTTTCAAAAACGCAGATTATTTAGTAATTCAGAGTGATAGAATTTAAAGGTAAAAGGGACCATTAGATCATCTAGTCTGACCTTCTGTCTAACCCAGACCATAGAATTTCACCCAATTCCCCCGGAAATGAGCCCAATAACTTCTATTTGACTAATTCTAGAGGAGGAGATTCACGAAATTAGCTTTTTCTCTACTCTTCTTCTCTTGCACCTTATCGCTATTTTCTTCTGTGCTCTCTTTGAAAAGTTCTTTATACTGTAATAGCCTATTGCACGTCTGTGATGTTACACCCGATATTCTTCATAGAAATATTGTTATGATATGAATATGGCATAACTAAGATATATTTTATGCAAGATGGCTCATGTAAGGTATCATTGGAAAGGTTACAATTTACTGAATGTGGTTATCCAATTTGTATGCATGTATCATTTCTGTATCTAAAGTTAGGAATATTGACCATGTATCTGTATTTCATATGTGCTACTTTGGGTGACACCCACAACTAGCCCTTCAGGTAGAACAATTAAAAAGTCAGACAGGGCTGATGGACTGAGATAATGGACCGTGAAAGAGTTTAGTCTTCCTGTGGACGCTCCAGACAGCCTGTGAGTAATGGTTGCTTCAACTCTGCAGATACATGTGACTGAGTCACTTGGTACTGGACCCCCTTTGGTATGCCAGTGTTTTTCCACTGGAAGACAATGAGTTCCTGCCATACACAAAAGCTATATAAGGCAGCGGAGTGACATTATCATGTTGTTTCTCTGCCTCCCTATCCAAAGAGACACTGGAAAACAACTGGAGAGAAGAGTTGAGCCCAGGCTGGAAGGTTGTCTAGCCTGTGAGTAATAATACCTGCTGTTTCAAGCTGCAGACCAGTGCAGCTGGCTTTCAAGCATCTTTGCAATCCGCCTGAAACAACATTTAGGGTGAGAAATTACATTTTGTTACCAATTTCTTCAATGAATCAAGCTTAGTTTGCATGTTTTGTTTTATTTACTTAGTAATCTGCTTTGTTCTGTTTGCTATCTCTTATAATCACTTAAAATCTGCCTTTTTTAGTTAATAAATTTGTTTAGTTTATTATTAAAACCGCTTTGTGCAATTTCTACTTGGGGAGGCAAGAAGTTGTGCATATTTCTCTTCACATTGAGGGAGGGTGAATTTTTATGAGTTTGTGCTGTGCAAATTTTTCTATACAGCACAATATATTATACCTTTGGATCTGCACTCCAAGGGAGGTGTGCACCTGAGTGCTGGGGCAAGTCCCTTGAGCTCAGTCTTCCCAGAGCTGATCTCAGCGTCTGTGCCTTTGTGCAGCTGGGTGTGGCCCTGCCCGTGTGTGTGCTAAAGGAAGCTTAAGAGCCTGGCTTAGCAAAACAGGTTAAAGGGGTCCCAGACTGACAGAACAGGCAGGCTCAGGGGTACTCAGTACCTTAAACAGGGCCAACCCATCACAAAGTCATCCATGTTTCAACCAAGAAACTCTAATCTAATCTAACATTTTCTGATTACTAGGGGTTTTATTACTCCATGAGAGATGGAAATCCTCTCTGAGATTTCACCAGAGCATTCGGAAATTCTTGTGACATTTTTAGGATAGGTGAATATTATCAAGCTAAATTTTTCTCTGCTTTGCACCCCACATACTCTACTTTTCTTGGTTGTTTCAAGCAGTGTAAAAGCAGAGCGTGGCCCTTATTCCTAGTCTTCCACCAATAGGAGAATTTACACTTTTTTTTATGAACTTGGCATATTCCGTGACTGACAGTAAAAGAGATCAATATTTCTAACAATTCTCACACACTGATGTCTTCTAGACATTTTCATCATAGCTACAATTGAAGGTAACTATGACATCTTACATACCATTGTACAGTAAGTGGTAAATGATTACTTTAAATGGTGATGACTAATTTCTGCCACTTAGCTTTATGCACAGTGCCCCACTGAAGTCAGTAGGAAGCTCTGTACCCAAACTGGTGACAAAACGATGGCCTTCTGAGAAGTACATTATTTCTCTGTCATTAAATACCTTCGCTTTAATTGCACATACCAGTGTGGTCTTTTTAATAAATGTGGAGCGCTCAAGACTTGTCAGCTGGAAGCCTGGGCTGAATACAGCTTGAAAATCAGGACCCACTCACTGTGCTCAGAGCAGTCATGCAGCTAGATCAGCACCATATGTCTGAGAATGGCCAGTACCAGCTGCTTCACGAGAAAGTGCAAGTAGCCTTTCAGTTGGCAATTATAGGATAAGTTTCCTCCTAACCTCCAGTAGTTTGCCACGACTTAGCAGGATTTTTATCTCTTTCTTACATTTCTTGTTTTTGTTATTACAATTCAATTAAAGCCATTGTAGTTGTCTGAAAAGCTATATTTGACTGATTGGATTTTAGGGAAACATAATTTGCATTTGACTTTACAGCAGTAGCTAACTGAAGCAGAGAATGCTGCTTTTTGATGGTTATTTATTTTTGGAATGAACTTTTGATTTCCTGGATGATCACAAAACCTTCTTTGCTGTTTTTTTTAAGTATCTATTAAGACCAACACTTGTTTTTAAAACTTTTACACTTTGTCTCCTGATATCAACATGGAAAGGTCATTTTCTAAAGAAGGAAGAGACTTTGTCTTTGCTATTATGTTACTGGGCACCTAATAGTGGAAAAACTAACTTGAGTGCCGTCTTCCGACTGGAGATTTCTAAGTGGTGACTTTCTCACATTTAATCCGTGGCTTCTTTTGAGGGTGATGTGGAGTTGGATTGCCAGAAATGTGAAAGAACTGTGTCTCCTGAATAATAATTTCAATATGATCTCCAAAAGGAGTGTGCGTCTTGTACCATCTCTCTGTGAAGTTGCCATCTGCTCCTCATATTGCATCTGGATAGCCACGTGGTATGTTACAGAGCAGATTTGTGATGAAAATGGTTCCACTTCTCTCCACACTGTCTCTTCTCCATTTGAGGTGATTTATGGTCAAAAAGGTGCCCAGCGGGAGTAGTTGTGGGGTGTCCCTTGCCTTTGTGTTATATGAAGATATTGTGAGGCTTTTCATGGCCTTCATCCTTCCCATACATCAGCACAACAATTCAGAGACAATCTGATCCTCAGTATGATGTGTCTATGTGCCCAGGAATTTGTGGAACTACTTTTTATAGATCACATATATACAACTGCACTTCATATATCTGTCAGGATAATGGACTGAATTCTCTGATCTCCACTTAGTATTACACCATCACCTTTCCCCATGGTCATTAATGCGATGTACCTGACCAGGTCTGTGCATTGCGTAGACAGTGGCAAGCCTATCTCTTCACTGTGCTGTGTGCTAGAAGAGTACATGAGGGGTGGAGAAGCACCTTCAGGAGAGGTACAAGCATATTGTTAATTGTCTATTATAGGCACATAGTCAGAATGATTCAGACGACCTTTCATGAGATCACTTGTGTTGCATAGCACAGGAGCAGAAGCAGCAAGATTTGGTGCAGCAGCAAGTCCAGGACTGAATTACTGACATCTACCTCTTCACAGCAAAAACCAGTGCAGCCTCCTTCTGCCAGGTGGCCTGCAGCTGAAGCAGACACTTGTCCTTTCCTAGTTCCTGCTCACACACTGCCTGCAGCTCCATAGGTTTTTTTCTAGAGTGACCACTGCATTTCTGGTCTCTCCAACGATGCTGACATCAAAGCAGCAGGCACATCTTCTGTCTTCATTACCACCTCCTGCTACTGCAATCTCTCTCTCCCCTTATTCTCATGCTCCCACTATGCTACTTTGCCTCCCTAATCCCAGGAAATGCCATTGGCTGAATACCAATCAGCTCTCTCTGTGTAGGCAGTGGTTAATGAATATGGTGAATGCCACTGTTAATGCACATCTGTTACAGAGCTCTTATCCCCCCTTCTCACTTCCTGGGTCACTGTCCAGGCACTCCGAAAAATGACCAGGTGAATCTCTGGTCCTGAAGAGCAGTCACATGTTGAATGTCAGTACCAATGGTGGTAGATGTTTGCGCATCCCATTCTACTTTCTCTGTGATGTTACCAGAGGTGGCTCCAGGCACCAGCATGCCAAGCGTGTGCTTGGGGCGGCAAGCCACTGGGGGTGCTCTGCCAGCCGCCATGAGGGCGGCAGGCAAGCTGCCTTCGGCTGCATGCCTGCGGAGGGTCTGCTGGACCCGCAGCTTCGGCGGACCTCTTGCAGGCAAACCTGCAGGAGGTCCACCGAAGCCGCGGGACCAGCAGACCCTCCGCAGGAAGCTGCCGAAGGCAGCCTGCCTGCCGTGCTTGGGGCAGCAAAATGCCTAGAGCTGCCCCTGGACGTTACACACCATATTCTTCAGAGAAATATGGTTGATATGAATATGGCATAACTAAGATATATTTTATATAAGAAGAGGCATGTGAGATATCATTGGAAAGGTTATGATTTACTGAATGTAATTATCCAATGTACATTCATATATCATTTCTGTATCTAAATTTAGGATTATTGACTATGTAACAATTACAACTGTGTATGTAATTGGGAGACACCCACAAGGCAACAGGCCATCAGCCTTCATGGGTCATTAGGAAGAAACAATAATACTTGGAAGGTCCTAATCTTTCTCCTTCCTGAGAGGTGTCCTGAGACATATCTGTGACACTGTGGTGATCTGTGGTCCTGTCACCTGGTACTAAACACCATCTCGGACTTCTAGTGATTTTCCACTAAAAGGAGGGAGAGATCTAGACTGGGAAACAAAAGGTTCCCACCTTATTTAAATTTTATTTAAGGCTGGGACGTAAGTTGATCGAGGTTGACTCTTCACTGAATCCCCATCAAGGATGGATGAAAGATCTGAGAAACAAAGACACAGAGGGTTAAGAGTTGAGCCCAGACTGGAAAAGGAATCTGGTCTACGAATATGGTGTCTGAAGATTTGAGCTTCAAGCAGGGTAGCTAACCTTTAAGAATTTCTGCAACCTGCCCAAAAGGAACATTTAGGGTGAGATATTACTTCTTGAAACCAGTCTCCTTAAGATCTTAAGCTTAGTATGCGTGTTTTGTTTTATTTGCTTAGTAATCCGCTTTGTTTTGTTTGCTATCCCTTATAGTCACTTAAACTCTTCCTTTTGTAGCTAACAAACTTGTTTTTGTTTATTATAAAACCCAGTTTGTGCAATTTATAATCTGGGGAGGGGGTTCAAACAGTTGTGCATATCTTCCTTCAAATTGAGGGAGGGGACAAATTTATGAGCTTACGTTGTATAGATTTTGCTACAGCGCAAGACAATGTTATTTTGGGTGTACTTTGCAGGGGAAAACTGCACTTGAGTGCTGGGCAATTTCCTAGCTGAGTCTTCTAATAGAGAGCTGTTTGCAGACGCTGTGTGATTCTACAGCTGGTGCATCCCTACCGGTGTGTGTGTGCTGCCAGGGGCCGGAAAGCCTGATTCAGCAAAACAGGGAGAGGGAGCCCAGGCTAGTGAAGTAGGCAGGCGCAGTGAAACCCCAGTACATCAGGTGACACTCAGGAACCAGGGTCCAACCCATCACTTTCTCCACAGTTGTTACTCAGTTTACTGTATTTTTTTGCCAGGAATGTTATTCCGGTTGTTTCTCTGTAGAAACAGTCAGGAATTTTTTGACTTTTTATGCAAATGTATCATATTTGATGACAACTGAGTTGGGAAGGTTTCTGAGGTCCAGGATGGTTGACTGGAATTAAAACAAATTTTAAAACCTTGTCATTTTTGCAAAATAGAATTCTTGTTTTCCAGCCAGCCCTATTTCTCTGTTTTAGTCTCCCTCCTTCCCTTTCCAACTCCCACCCCAGAAAGAGCTTTCCCATGAGCCATGCAAGTACTCGTGGTATCCATGTTTTGCAAGACTATGTACTTGCTTGTGTATTCATGACAATTTCACGTTTTACAAATATTCCTGTGATCAAAATTTCGCACATATGAATGTTCATGAAAAGCAAATAAAAGGGATCATGAATATTTACAAAGTGTGTTTATCTATGTTATTGGAAAGAAAATTTGCAAATACTGCACTGTATTCATCCAGCTATAGCCAGACTGGGCCACATACTCATTTGATGAAAATTGCAGACAGTGAGCAAATAAAGTTAATGGAGCTACCCCAGTTTATACAGCTAAATGGTTTTAGGAAAAGATACACTATGTGTACTGCATGCAACATACCCAATACAACATTTCACTAAGATTACAAGAGTTTGTCTGTACATCAGATAGTTCAAGCCTAGAATACTGCAGTTTATCTCTGCAAAGTGAGGCTGCAGCAAAATGTTATTAAGAAATTCGTTACCATAGCCCCACTCCTGTGAGAACACCAGAAAGGAATGAGAAACAAAATGATGATAATTTGATAGACAGAATGTCCTCTCTCAGATATAGTGCGTACAGGAAAGATGCTCAAGAGAAAGCCAATACACCTAAACACAGGGCAGCTAGAAAACTCATTAGTAGGAGAGCCATTTCCTCACTGCAAGTCTCTGAAGTCCCACAGAGCTTTATGAGAATTTCTCTGTGGGGTTCCATAGCCCTGTAGAAACTCCATGCAGAGACCCCGGTGTGAATTCCTGAAGTTTGGGTTAGCTTGCCATATTTTTGCATTCACAGCCATCTAGAGGCAGTTATTGACCGCTACTTCTGTGGTTAGTGGGAGTAAACACACTTGCACTAGCTATGCCCACTCAGGCATATGATGTTCAACTAAATGAATTAAAAAAGTAACAAGCAAAAAGACATGAACTAACATACAATATATGCAGTAGGGAAGGCAGTGTGGTCTCAGGGACAGGGCACTCACTGGGAGCTACGAACCCTGAGTTCTTTCCTTGGCTCAACCACTGATCTCCTCTGTTCTTCTGTTTCCCCTCAGACTCTTTGTCTGCTTAGAGTGTAAGCCCTTTGGGGCAGAGACTGCTTCTTTCCATGTTGCTAATGTCCAGCACAATGGGCCGCAATATTGGATACGCAAGGCCCTGTGTCAGAGGGCAACCCCACTGGAGTGTCCTCTTCTGGCAAGCCACAGCATGACAAGTGTGCCTGCCTCAGTTTCCCTCTTTCTCAATCACCAGAAATTGTTGAAACAGTCTTTCCTAATGCAAAGGGCCCTGGTGTGTTAATTTATTACAGAAAAAAAAGCTCCATGCACATGAGTCTCAACCATAAGCCAAATATAACTCCAGGATCCCTCATCATACCCTAGATCTCCAGCATAACTCTGGCATCCCTCACCATGCCCCAGCTCTCTGGTTTCAAGAGCCAGCAGGTATCTTCCTCTGTTGCTCTCAGCCTTCAGCCCCGTCCATCCTTCTCTGACTTTGGCTCTCTTGGGCTCACTCTCCCTCAGTCAGTTCCTTCTCATATCCAGCCCTTCACTGGAACACACTTTAACCCTTTATAGTCCCAGGTGCCACTCTGCCTCCTTTACTGGCCAAACTGAGAGCACCTGCTCTGGAATAGGAGAGCTGGACCTACTTCAGTTATGGGCCAGCCACCCTATGTTACCCCAATAAGTAACAAACAAACAAACATGCTCCTTGGAAGTACCAATGCTTTCCCAACACCATTATATCCTTTCCTTTGATTTATTGCGATCTTTCTCCCTTGGCTTCCCACACAATGCACTATGGTCTGTTATCACAATTTTTCTTTTCACAGCTGGCTAACTTGGGGTCTGGTCCCGAATGCTTCTCTACACCTGACATCCTTTGGTACTAAATGGAGATGCCAGGGCTCAGTGCCTCTGAAGAACTGATCCTGGAGCAGTAAGGGTGTCCAAGGGAATTTAGAGATCAGTTCCCACTGCTAGTCAATCCCTAAACTCCTTGATGTCAGGACCTCCTCTTCATATATCTGCAAAGTGTCATCTATATCTACCATAAGGCATAATATCATTAAATATTATAAAATGTACTTAAAGTCAAAAAATACTGGACAAATTCTGCTTGCCGTTACACCCGTAGAACCCAAAGAAATAAATGGGATTGCATTGATATAAACTTAGAACACATACCTGTATTTCTATCTATATTGTGTCCTTTATCATGCAAGCAAAATTAAGGCAACTGTTCCAAATTCCCAACTACATTCTCAAAAAAACTACAGAGCAGCTAATGCAAGTGCCAGATGGACTGGTTGCAGAAAAAGATTGGAAGTCTGATTTTAGTTTTAAAGAGCTGGCTGAAATCCACACCAGTCTACCAGTATTTGGGCTTGCGGGGCTTGAGCTGCAGGGCTGTTTCATAGTTGTGGATCATTCTGGGTTCAGGCTGAAGCCCAGGCTCTAGGACCCAGCAGGCGGCAAAGGTCCCAGAGCTCAGGATTGAGGCTCACCCTGGAAGGCTACACAGCAATGACTCAGTCCCGCACTCCAAGCCCCACGAACCCGAGTTGGCTGGCATGGGCCAGCCACAGGTTTTTCTTTGCTGTGTAGACATACATTAGAAGGAAAGGGAGTGTTACAGTTAGGAAACAGCCTTTTACAGGGACATGATGTTATTGCAGCTGAGGAATAGAATCAGCACACATGTTGGCTGTAATACTATACATTTAGGTAGGTGCCAAACTCAAAACATCTAGGTTTGAACATTTTGGCCATAAAAGAAAAGAGACTGAATGTAATATCAAAGCATCTTTACACCGCAATCCATCTACTCTATAGATAGCAGTAAAATTGCTGTCAAAAAAGGGGGGGGGGGAATGAAAAGGAAAAACATAGTTGCCTTCCCAATATACCTTCCATTTGGCTCCCCACCAAAAATAAATACCAGTTCAAAGAGCTTCTGAACTTGGATGTCAAGATTTGAAAATATTCTTTTTTTAGAGAGAGATCTGCACATTTTTGTCAGTATGTTCCTTCTTCTGTGTTTATTGTGTGGGAGATTTTCCTGAAAGCTCTGAAAGCTTATTTTCCCCACATGAAGTCTTCATCTCATGTCTGTGGCAGCTGTGATCTCCTCAAATCAATCAGAATGATGTCACCAACAGGATGAGTGTTTCAAGTGATTAATAAGCAGCAGGGGGGAAAGAACACCTATGGAACAAAAGGTCCTATTTTCAAATAATCAACTCTTGTAATAATATTCAGGAGAAAGAGAACTTCCAAAAATATACAGCAGCTGAGTTCTCCAAGTAGAATACTTTTCAGAGTTTTCTGTGATATGTCAGCAGCTCTTTTAGGATGACAGTCTGTCAAGAAGGTAAACATGGGGTGTAAATCCATCCCTATTCAGCTAAGCACTTGACCATGTGCTTAACTTTAAGCAACTGCTCAAATGCTTTGCTAAATGGAGGCCTTTATGCTCGCTCCGGCTTAGTGCTTCATACGTTCAGAGGCAGTAAGCATCCACAATTCATACTGCGTGAATTTCACCTGGGTAGAAGCTATATTTTGAAGTATGAACTTGGAATTAAGTGGTGCATAGGAAGCTGGTCCTCTGCACATGAATGAATATTGCCCATTGTGAGTGCTAATCTCTTCTCCCAGGAGGTATGAAAACTCTGAAAGATTGTGGCTAATCTGTGCTCCTGTATGTAGAATTGGGGATCAGGTAACAGCTACTTCCCTTTGGCTCTGCAGAACTGAGAAGTTTTAGTATCATTCTTTTTTCCCATAAGCACTTTGGAAAAAAAAAGAGCGCTAATGTCATTAATAAACCCAGTATAACTCATGAATGATGGATAGAGTGCTGCTGTCTTTTGGTTGTACATTGCAGATAAAGAAATGTTAGAAAATGAGTATCTGGTGTTTTAACTGGCAGGGAGTGGTGTGTTTAATTCTGTTTATAGAGGAGAGGACCATACAAACTATAATTCCCTGACATTTTTTTCCTGGTTAATGCTTATCACTCATTTGTAGCCCTGGTAAATCATGAGATTTGAGATGAAGCCATAATCTGACAATGTATTAAAAAGAATCAATCCCGACTGTGCCTTTTTCAGTCTCAATAAGCGTGGAGTGTACATCCTTACGTGATCTTTGCTCTTGGGATCGGGTTTTAGGAACTGTGATGCAAATCACCATTGAATGGAGTATCTCCACCTCTCATTTCTGTTCAACATATTTTGTTTCAAAATTTTCTATTCAAACCAGGATAGCTGCATTGGAATTAGTTCAGAGGTTTGTTAGATTAAATAGCTCAGTGCTGAAAATTGAGCCTAGTTATGTTGAATCGTTCAGTTCTACCTTTCAATATTGATGTATGTGTGTGTATTGTTACCTTGTCATATATATATATATCTTCAGTACTGTACAATTTGTCCCCCCATCTGAAAATGTGATTCTAACAACAAGACAAGGTAAGTAAAATAGGCTAATGTGTAGAACATGTAAATTCTAGCACTGAATAAGCAGAGTTTAGCATCTCTGTGCAATCACCCTGGTCCACTTACTGGCATGTTTTATGCTGCAATAAAATAGGGTTTTCTGGAAAGAAAAATTACAGTATTTTGCAGTGTGTGGAAATTATTCTGTAGTTTAATGCTCTGGTTGTCATTGTATTATACCCTCAACAGCATCCATTGTACAGCTAAAGCCCCTTCACAATATACCTTAAGTGATACTCTTTGTGAGAAAAGAAACAATGTGGTAACATTTTTTTCCTCTTGTCATTATCAATCTTTTCTATTGAACTATGGCTAGGGGTGGTCAAATACTATTCAATGAGTCCCGTATTCAATGAGTCTACTAGTCAGTGCTTTGGCTGTTTTGTTTTTGTTTGGTTTTGGTCATGGAGTTTATTTCAATCATTTTTGCTGTATTCCATTACCATGTCCAGAATATATTATTTATCAAATACCATTGTTTGATAAATATTTTATTCCAGTATTAGCCTAGCTGTAAGTGAGGTCCCTAATACCAGTGCACATATTTTCTGCTGTTGGCCGATTCAGACCATTTTATATGACTTCAGTGGTCAATATGGAATTGCTTGGTAGGCATAGGGTTCAGAAGGAAGAGGAGGTACATCGCGATTCACAGAAGTTCTTGCATTAATTAAAGTTCTCATGTATCAAGGTATTATTATTTTTAAATGGTTCTTTGTATTACAGGAGCACCTACAGAGCCTGGCTGAGATCAGGGCCCCATTGTGCTAGACACTGTACAGACACAGGGTAAAGGACAACTCCAGCTCCCAATAACTTGTGCTGTTATTAAAGAAGGCAGTCAAATGGAGGAAGGAAGGCTCACTGTCCCCACAAAACAGATGGGGAACACAGACATGGAGAAATTAAGGCACAGTCCTGCATTCAAATACATACAGTTGTGCTTAACTTTAAGCACTTCAAAAGGACTGCTCATATGCTGAGAGTATATACAGACCTATAAGATCATGGCTAAAGTGATTTGCATGAGGTCACACAGAAAGTCTGTGGTGGACGTGGAAATGAAACCAGATCTTATGAGTCCCAGAATGGTGCCTTAATCACAAAACCATCCTCCCGCTCTATAATCTTCTAGACCATGGGGTGTTTCAGTATCTATAGTGTTTACTGTTCTGCTACTACCCGTGTCTACTGATAGTTACCTTCCTTGAGAGTACAGTGACTGCAGCCTTAAAATGTTCACTAAAGGTAGACCTTCATCAAGGTGAAGCTGTCGCCTCTTTAGATAAAATGATTATAAGTGTTTGCTTTTGAGACTGTAATATCCTCTGTATCAGTTCTCTTGCAAGTACGTAATTAACCTGTCAGCCCACCCTGCAGTAATAAATGTGATAGACAGGAAATATATTAGGAAGGAACTTGTGTGTGATATGCTTTCAAGCCCTTCTTTATCCTTCAACTATCTTTCCCTTTAATTAGCATTCAGGTACCAGCTGACAAATGAATTACCATATAACCGTTATCAATATAAATTATTTTTTTGTTCTGAAGTAGTCAATAAGATGAAATGTATAAAACCTGTTCTGGATATTTTGGGGGAAGGTAACCACTTGATATAAGACAGCCATTTTGAGATGTAAACTTAAAAAGAACTGAGAGCTCCAATTCTTGTGAAGCCTTGTTTGATAAATGAGAAGCAGCACAAATTGCTGTCTAAAAATACCGAAGAGGAAACACTGAGGAAAATATTGTCTCAAAGAAGAAATAAAATCAAAAATAGAAAGAGTTTAAGCATCATGTCGGAAGTAGGCACAGAGTCAAACTCTGAAATTAAGCATTGTCACAACTATCAGAGGGGAAAACAGATGCAGTTTGGAGGAAGCTATCAGAGTCGGCTGAGAGTTTGTTTATACTTTTTGCTTTGTGCACTTGCTTCTCCAGTAAGCATCAGATGAAACTACTTGTCTGGTCTGACTACCTACCCCAGTCGATAAACATTTTGGAAAGTACATGACTCTCAGAATCATGGGAACTCACAGCCCCACTAAGGTGGCTTTAAGCTAGTTTGGTGCCCTCTCAAAACTGGACTACTCCACAGCTTCTCATGTAAAAAACAACCCTGAGAGGTCGCCTATGGACTGCGTTGCTACTTGAAATCTCAGCCCCATGATGCAACCTCATCCTCAACAGAGCCCTCTATTCTTAGACATGCCCCTCTCATCCTCAACCCTGCCTCCTGCATGTCCCCTACACCAGGGCTGATTGGAAAGCAGCCTAATGACTGTCTTCCTCACTGCCTGTGCAAAGGAATTCTTGCCCAGACAGATCCGCATAGCAGTGACCACTATATTTGACACTGTGTTCACATTTCCATTCTAGTCCTCTATTTTCAATGGCTGAAAATTCCAAAACATTTCCTTTAAGACTATAATTTTCCAGACTTGGTCTTCTCCCTCAGGTAAATACATATGAAGTGTGGGCACTCCCTGTTAGAGGGGCCTCTGAACTTAACTGGGGTGTTCCAATCAGAAAGATCCCGAGTGCTGCAGTCCAGCCTTGTAGTTTACACCTCCCATGATGCCTTGGGGAAGAGAGAGACTTCTGCTTCCAGGTGAGGGGATCTTCCTTTTGGATGCAAAGGCAACATGGGGTGGGCTCCGTTTTGTGAGGAGCTGAGATCCTTGTCAAGGGATGGGAGATGGCTTGGCTAGCGCTCCACCAAGCAATGTGCTGCTGCTGCTGAGAAACTGCTTGGCCTTTGACCAAGCAGGGGACCCATGGAGGGTATTGCTGTGCTTCATTGGTGCCAGGCAGAGACTGTTGCTGAGACCAGAACTGACTGAGGTTGGCCTGCAGTGAAGGCAGCATGAGTAATTACCATGTTTGCTATTTGGGGAACTGCTTTCAGAGGAAAGGGGACAGCGAAGGAACCTCATGGAGTTTCCCTGAGACTGAGAAGAGAAGTGGTCTTATTGGCTAACCAGGATCATGGGTTACTGACCTCTTGTTATACCAGCTCCCATCTTCTGAGGGATTGTGTAGCTTGGATTGATCCCCAGTTAAAATTGGGGCTGGACTACTTTTCTGGACCAAAGTGTCCCCAGCTTCGCGATCTTCAGGCACACCCACACATGCGAGCATCTCAAACTGTGAAATTCAGAGGAGTGCACACTCATGGGTGTGGTACTGGTGGCAGAATAAATGTAAATTGGTTATATTTTATTTACTACTGTAAACTGCATTTATTAATTGATTTAATGAAGCACCCTCTACTGATTTGAAGTGGTTGTGACATTTTAATTAATCTCAGTCATTATATCCTCTTTTTGAGAGACAAGGTGGGTGAGGTAATATCTTTCATTGGGCCAACTACTGTTGGTGAAAGAGACAAGCTTTCAAGCTGTGCTGAGCTCTTCATGTCTGGGAAAGGCATTCAGTGTCACAACTAAATACAAGGAACAGATTGTTTAGCATAAGTAGTTAACACATACTCTAAGAAACCATTCAAGCTAAAGTGGCCCATTTAACCTCTCCAGTAAAATGACAAAAAAAGGGGAGTTCTAATAAACCATAAATCCAGTGTCTTTATTAAGACCATGATTTTTAGTGTGTAGCAATGTTATGAATTTAAGCTCCCAGGCTTGTGTTTCGAAGGTGTTATGCAGGTGTTATGCAGTCCTCTGAGAATGAGGACTGAGAGGTCAGATACAGAGTGATTGCTTTGTGAAAAGTGTTCTCCCTTGAGCGATATGTTTGTTTTCTGTCTTTTATCATTTTTCTGTGTGAGTTCATTCAAGAGTGTAGTGATTGTCTGCTTTCACCCTTCAAAAGATGAACCTGGCATCTCAAATTCATAACTTTGCTAGACACTAAAAATCATCATCTTAATAAAGACTGGATTTATGACTTATTACTACAGTCTGGAACCCACTAACTTTCTCCTATGACTGGAAAGTGGATAACTGGTCATGTCACCTTGAATGGTTTCTTAGAATATATGTTACTACTAATGCTAAACAATCGGTTCCATCTTGTCTTTAGCTGTGTGTCTTCATAGACCTGAAGAACTCCGTGTAGCTAAAAAGCTTGTCTCTCTCCCCAACAGAGAATGGTTCACAAAATATATTACCTCACCCATCTGGTCTCTCTAATACCCTGAAACCAAGATGTTTACAACAAACAGAGCAACCAACACAGCATGTTTTTCTAAGTTGTTAAGTAAAGGTGTGTTAACTCTAATCTAAGAGTATATTGTTTGTATAACTTGTACTTTTGGGTTAGACCTATGGCATAGATTAACTCAAATTTATTCCTGGAGATTCCCAAGCCACACACTGTGTTTGAACAGGGCCCAGCCACGTGAAGCCACCACCCAGATTTATTTTTTTTATAAGCAAAAGAATAAAGGATTCCCTCCTGTTTAACATCACAACTGGGATACTTGGCTCCCCTTTAGAGGGTGCCTGGGAACACAGATGAGTGTTGCCTACCTCTTAGTTACCAAGGAAGGAAAGGGGATATTACATAAAGTTTAGCCAGAAATCTTTTGGCCATTTCTGTGTATGAGAATAACAATTACCTGATTATAAAAAGCATAAATATTGAGACTTTTCAAGTGAACCTAGCTTCTTATTTGAACAAATCTTGGTTCCAGATAAAAGCCACGCTAATCTCCATGGGAATTTGCAGTTGGTACTTCATGCAGGGATTGAACACAATAAATTTTAGGCCCAGATTGTCTGTCTACGACCCTTTCTGTGGCTGTGCTAGGTTGAAGGAGAGAGCAAGAAACTCCCTCCGCCTTATTTTTTTTCCCTCTGTCTGTGCAACAGCCATGCAATATTGTGGTCCCTGCCTTCTAAACAGCTCAGCCCTCTCTTCTTCCCAGGGAAAGGACTCCAAAGAGTTTATACATCATCTGTCAGAGTAGGGCTGACTGATGCACCGGGAGAATAAACCACACCAAAGGATAATACTCAGGAGGGGTTGTGTTCATTTGGGGTGAGATGGCTCTGCAGAGCACTCATGCTGGGCTGGGGTACAAAGTCACAACCTAGCCCTAACGAGCATTGTAAATACAATCTTCTGCTATCCCAGAGGTAATTTTGTTACAGAACAATGCAAGGGATAGCACTAAAAGCCCTGTATGTGGGTCAAACTGTATCCTATTGACCACATGACAAAAGAGACATTTTATATAAGGCCAGGTCTACACTGCGACTTTAAATCGGTTTAATGGCCGATATACCGATTTAA